>NW_016157835.1:95866-132401 GCF_001687245.7 Rhagoletis zephyria | reverse complement strand
ATCGACAAATTTTGTTCAGCGATGAGGCTCATTTCTGGTTGAATGGCTTCGTAAATAAGCAAAATTGCCGCATTTGGAGTGAAGAGCAACCAGAAGCCGTTCAAGAACTGCCCATGCATCCCGAAAAATGCACTGTTTGGTGTGGTTTGTACGCTGGTGGAATCATTGGACCGTATTTTTTCAAAGATGCTGTTGGACGCAACGTTACGGTGAATGGCGATCGCTATCGTTCGATGCTAACAAACTTTTTGTTGCCAAAAATGGAAGAACTGAACTTGGTTGACATGTGGTTTCAACAAGATGGCGCTACATGCCACACAGCTCGCGATTCTATGGCCATTTTGAGGGAAAACTTCGGAGAACAATTCATCTCAAGAAATGGACCGGTAAGTTGGCCACCAAGATCATGCGATTTGACGCCTTTAGACTATTTTTTGTGGGGCTACGTCAAGTCTAAAGTCTACAGAAATAAGCCAGCAACTATTCCAGCTTTGGAAGACAACATTTCCGAAGAAATTCGGGCTATTCCGGCCGAAATGCTCGAAAAAGTTGCCCAAAATTGGACTTTCCGAATGGACCACCTAAGACGCAGCCGCGGTCAACATTTAAATGAAATTATCTTCAAAAAGTAAATGTCATGGACCAATCTAACGTTTCAAATAAAGAACCGATGAGATTTTGCAAACTTTATGCGTTTTTTTTAAAAAAAAAGTTATCAAGCTCTTAAAAAATCACTCACTACTAACATACCATTTTCGATCGTAAGCGCCCAACTTTTCTGAAGCACAAGGAGTTCCACGCCATTAAAGCCATCGAGAAAATTGACATGAAATATGCAATCAAACTGTACAATGAGCGTCATCAGCTTTCGCAAACCATATGCTGCAGTGCTACATCTACAGTCCCTTCCCCACAGAACAGTACAGAAAGCAAAGTCAAGAAAATAACCACAAAAACTACCCTATCATCACAAATACTTTCTAAAACAAATATATATATATGTACTTATATTACCCTACGTCAAAAATTCGTCGTAGCTAATGTTGGTGTCTATTACTACGTTTATACGCGCGTATTATTTGCAAATAAAAATAATTTGCCAATACCTAACTCATTGTTTATTTGCAAATAAAAAATTAACTCAGCGTTTATACGGCAAAGTTTACCATTTTGCAAATTGTTATTTGCAAATAATACGTGCGTATACACGTAGTAATAGACACCAACATTAGCTACGACGAATTTTTGATGTAGGGTAATATAAGTACAGGTATTATTAGTTATTAGTAAATCCTTTTGTTAAATCGCTGCAATGTCCCTTAAAATACTTCAGTGGAACATAAATGGCTAATATAAACAATTATGAGCAACCACAAATACTGATCAAACTTCACAAAGCTACAATAGTGCCACTACGAGACCTACACTCTCAGCTCTACATATCTTTACTATACCAATTCATTCCAAATTCCTACGGAGGAGTAGCACTATTAATATACAAAACCATTTACACGCTCTGCTTGAGAAGGCAGCAAAACCTTCATTCAACTGCACGGCTTGTTCGAACGCACACAGCGACATCAATTCCATGCACACTACAAAAATGCTCTGCCGAAGCTGCCCACCTCTGATTTAAACCAAGCATTTGATACAGTGGGTGCAATTACCCTCCAGTACTGCTGGATACAATCGCTACTTTTGATCTGCTACTGCACCGACTCATAACTAGGTGATGCCAGTGCGGCACTGCTCGGGCTTATATTTCTTCAGGAAGGGAACTGAGTTTGTGTAGCCATGTCCGGCGTTCTTACCTCGGCTTGCTCTTGCTGCTCCCTGGACGGCACTCTGTTTATGTTAAAGGTTGTGGTGGATATTGTTTACCCGACTTCACTTTTCGCACCCCTTAACTAAAGTAGCATGCCTGCCCAAGGTTGGCTTGGAGACAGGTCTTATTCCCTTGCTCTAACATAACTGTTATCGATGATACTTATGCCCAGGGCCGGCGGAAGATGTGTGTATGGAGGGTAGAACTACCCACCTGAATTTTTAAAGGTGGGTAATTACCCAACTGAAAATTTGTAGAAAAAAATAAGTCCAATTTAAAATCCTGTATTTACCACACCTGAAGAGTATTTTCGGAAGATGTATTATGAAATTTTTGTCCAAGTTATTTGCTCCCTGACAAGTAGATTTGATACTAAATCGGCAACGTTTTATAAAACTTAAGAAAAGGTCATTATTGGTGAGACAGTAGATTTGAAGAAAATTTCACGTTTTATAATGGTGATTTTGACGAATGCATACTCAATAGCGATAAAGACATTGCGCACAGACTAAAATCAAGAATCTGTGAAAGATGTTGTGCAATTTTTGCGTGAAAACGAGTTGTGGGACTTGTTTCTAAATATGTACCCTTTCATTAGATTACTTGTTACAATTCCAGGGTCATCATGCTCTAACGAGAGGAGCTTTTCTGTTTTGCGTACGATAAAAGATGATTTGCGCTCGACAATGCACTAAAAACGGCTCAACCATGTAGCAAGGGTTGCCTTTAGTTACATCCAAAAGTGTGTGGTTAAGCAAAACTATTGCGAATTTTTTCATGAAACTTTAAGAGAGGATGCTAAGAAACAGATATCGTTACATAAATTCCCACTATTTTTACTTTGTTAAAACTAGTATTTAAGTAATTTGTTTTTTAAATTGTTTGCACTTCCACTAGCAAATTTTCATATAGAAAGTGCAGCTATCACTTATATTGTCATAGATATACGATCTTTGCAATGTCCACGTGTATTTTGTATACATTAAATGTATTTTATTTTATTTTTTAACAATATAAAACGCGTTTAATACTTTCACTACTTTTGTTCAACAAAGTAAACAAGCAAATAAATCAAAATGGCTGTAATGATAAATAGAGAGGTGCTTCCAGATGTTCAAAAATTAAATACACGAAAATGAAGGGATGTTCAACAATCTACTTTTGCTTCCCCATTATCCCGATAATATTAGGGAATAAATGAGTATATTGTGTTTTTTTTTAAATATGTTAAACAGTGAGCTCTACGTAAAAGGTGTTCAGTCCTTCTTCGGCAACACAGAAAGTAGGGATGGGTAAATTCGATATTCGAAGCTTCGATATTCGAATTTTAATCGAATTTTAGCTCCAAACTGGCGAATTTTTGAAATCGAACTTTGTGTTGCTAAAATTGGGATAAAATCGAATTTTTCTAGAAAAAATCGAATTTCATCTTTATTTAAAAAAAAATCAACTTTCTTGTTTCTGACTAAATTTTCCATCACTGTGGGTGGCACTCCATTTGTCGTAGGAATGCAAGTAAAAAATACATGTTTTTCGATCTGATGCATCGAGACAAAAAATCTGTGCCAAGAAGGAACTGTTATTGAAAACTCAAATTTAAAAATTGTTTTGTTGATTTTTTATTTTAAATTTTTAGAGGCTTTTACGAATTTTCCAGAGAATAGTTTTCTAGAGTATACCAATCCTCTAACGACCTTCCAAATTTGCCTTTTGCGGAATTTATTGAAGTAAAGGTCAAAATGACTCTTTTAGGCGGGAGCTAATAGGTTAAAATGTTCTACGAAAATATTTCCCATGAAATTTTACTATATATGTCTTAATCTTTAATTTCGCTCAGACATTTATTTTAACTATTTTTTCGACTTTTTTGAAAACTACTTAGGCCGAGACATGAAAACTTTAGTAGGCCATGAAATAAAGGTACGAGCTAACTTTTGCAAATCCACCGAGTGTTTTACTACTGGATGGGTATACTTTCAGAAAATGTTAACAAAGTCCGGGCTGGTTTCGGCTGTTCTACAGTGCAATTTGAGTTTAACTTTTTAATCTAATTAAAAATTAGGATTATTCAAACCCATTGATTTCCATATTGGGGTTATTTATTTAACTTATTAAATAATTTGATTCTGATTTTCTTACATACATATGTCACAAAACAAAAACCATAAAACACATCTACAGGGAAAGCCCTTTCGTTTGACACCTACTTTCTTTTTGAAAATCGAACGAACGATACAGATTTTATGACTTGGTCTTAAATATTTAACGCAAACATCTCCGAACTCGATTAAGAAGTTTCACTTCTAAAAATTGTTGTAAAATTCGAAAAAATTCGAATTAAATCGAATTTGCAAGACCAAATTTCAAATCGAATAATCGAATGGTTGGGCAATGTTCAAAATTCGGAGAAAATCGAATTTCAATCCCCTACTACCCATACCTAACAGAAAGTAGAATTCGGCCGAAGGCCGCCTACGCAGAAAGTTGTTCTCTGCAAAAAGTGTTCTGCCTCTCTTCTTCGCACGATTTTTTATTACGAATTTTCACCAGGAGCGTTATGTTGTTTTGTAATAAAAACCATTATATTAAAAAACCTAAAAATTAAAGCAAAAGATTCTGCGATATTATTTTTTGACATTATTTAATCATCTAAAAGCATAAACAGACGGCAGCGTTGATCCGGATCAACTCGGGAATTAACTGCAGTTGATCCGGATTAAGTCCGAATTAGTCCGGATCAACGCTGCCGTCTGTTTAAGTTTTAACAGCACCAACCTCGTTGTTCAATTGCAACCCTTGCATGTTTACTACTTCTTTAAATTTTTTATAGTGGTTAAATTAACAAAAAAAAAGCCTATTACTTAAAAGAAAATGGTGATGTGCGGTAAAAGAGTTTACAACTAAGTCACATTTACCTAATTTGGATGATGAAATCGATGAAATTTGCATCAACATATTTGGTGAATTTCGCAACTTTAACAACAAATTGCTTAAAAGCTATAAGAGTGCGCGGGGTGGGGTCTTCACCTTTAGAATCAAAAAGCCCCCTCCTAGACCCCCATTTTTTTTGTTTTTCCTGTCGATTTTCCTAAAACTCTCCCTGTAGCAATATTGCATTCTTATCCATGAAGGACTTCATTTCACGAAATTCAAAACTAATGGCCGTGTTTTCACTGCAGAAATAAAATTTTATGATTTTGATTAAATGATAGTTTGCATGAAATATATATGTACATATGCACATAGTATGTATGAAAAATAAATGTATTATATACGAAACAATAAGTTTTTCTAACGAAATCTGCTAACGTTCTCAACTACATCGGCAACCTATTTTGTTTACCTGTCTACTCTTGCTATCAGCAGCTTATGCTAATTTTATATGTTGCTTACAATCAGAGTCTGCTGGTGGATTTTAAAAGGAAAGCAAACATCGGAATAATAGTCTAGATGTTATGAAAACCCCCCGATAAAAAAATTCGTGGCTTAAGTACAATGGTATCATTCAATCGACACCAGCCGAGGACGAATGAATCTCTAATTGTACCCAGTGTTGCCACGCCGTCTCAAGAAAATGTATCACTGACCAAGCCAAAAATGTATTCAGTTTTCTTTTTTTACGTATACATCTCATAATTTGTAAGAAAACCAAAAATTTTCAAGAAAAGGACATAATTTAACCCATCCTAAGGACTTGGAATACATGTATCTATGTTATTATTTTTCATAGAATCAAACATTTGTAATTTCAATTTATAAATTCCATTTTTTGTGCATAAGTATTTTGCAAAGTAAGTATAATAAGTAGTAATTAATATGTTACATTTGTACCTGCACACTCCAAAAAGAGCATGTAAAACTACCACTGTAAAGTTTCTATTTTTCAACAAGAATCTGTATAAATATACGTATAAGATGTTCAGGATTTGATTTTGAACTTGAGATCTTTAAAATATATACATAAATACATATATAAAATGTTTAAAATTGCAAAAATTTCCAAACTAAAAATACATTTCCTACTAATAATAAACATTAGGGGCTCACATTTACTCTATTTTAAACATTTAATGTGTAATTTTGCTTTTCGCGACAAATGTGGTATGTAAAAGTAAACAGGAAATGTTTGGTTTTATTACACGGTGTGCAAATTTGCACACATTAAAAGAGGAAACTGGTTACCTCTCTTAATATGCGCAAATAAACGAAATTTTTTAGAGTGTATTCAAAGTCTTTTCAGTAAAATTCATACAAATTTCCTTAAGTAAATCAAATTTAGTTTTTTTAACAGAGTATTTTAATCTACATTGAGATCTGCTTTCTTTTTAAATTAGCAAATGAAAATATGTGATATGAAAAAGTATATATTTACTTTACATATATATATATATTTAGATTTTGCTTAAAGCATCCTTTATAGCTAATTAAAACAATTGCGTTTATACCTATTTTGGTGAGATCTCTTCATATGTTCATTGCTTCGTTCGCAAAAAATAGAATGCTTTAATTTCACGCTTAAGTAGCGATTTTTAATACATTTCTACCATCTTTAATGAAAATCGAGTTTTGAACAAAAAAAAACTTTATAGAAAATATAAAATTTTGGCCTATTGTTCTGGCTTACAGCAAAAATGTTCTATGGATGCCACTATCCAATTTCTATGTAGAATTGCTTTGGATAAGTTTTGAACGTTTATAGAAAATATAAAATTTTGGCCTATTTAAAAAAGTATCCAGATTTATACTAGAGCTGTCAAACTATCGACGATACTAATAATAATAATAATATAATATTTATAATAATAATATAATATTTTATTTTATAATAATAATGTAATATTTTATATTACGCTAACAATAAATAATAATAATAATATCGACGATACTATCGATAGTACCGATAGTCTGATCACTTGAAATAACTATCGATAGCTTTAGCACTATCGCCACTATCGTTTCATTGATACGTATTCTCTTTCCTAGCGCTTTTGACATTTTCACGTATTGGTTCAAAGTGAACAAAACTTGGCAGCATTATTTCATGAACGAACGAATAAAGATCACCCAGGACGAGTGTTGCCGCGCATAATTTTTAGTGGTAGCCAAATTCCTTTAAAAAAAGGGCTAAAAAAGAGCTAAAAAAAGTACTTGTGGCTAAAAATGGTAGCTAAATTTTTTTACTTACATATACATATATAAGTATACACGTAAACATTTTCAATGAGTAATGGTATATAAAAACAATGAACTTTGGAAAAAAAAGCTAATATTTTATCCAAGCAAAAACCTTTTGTACCAGCTGCTTGCTGTTTCCATCAAGTGATTGTACCATCAGGCTCGATCATATAACTTACCAGCATGCTGGTAAAATATCTATTTCTTTACAAATGAGATCGAGGAAAGATCGAAATGATTAGAGCCGAAATTTCATAATTTTTCTAGCATTTTGTTTAACATTGTTTTTTTTTTTTTGTAATTAACAACTGCAATATCGTGAACGTAATCTTCCACATATACAGCTTTGACTCATATAGTGTAAGAAATTTCCGCCAAAATACTTTTTACTTAGAAAATTGAGCTAATTTCACCACTAACGTCACCAGCATGCTGGTATAATCACACCACAAGAACATACACGGTAAATTGACTTGATGGGTCATTTAACAAATTTACAAACAAATTTATTTTAAACTATAGTTAAATCGTTAACAGATAAGCTAACAGCCCCAACACTTTTACAGTATGTATGTATAAAAGCGTAAGGAACATACAATACATTTATGTATAGATATCAGTCTTTCTTAGTTTAAAAATCCACATAAATGCAAAAAAAACAAATTAAACATATACAACTTTTTCATGCCAAGTATGAATAAATTCTAAAAAGGACTAAAAAACGGGCTAGGGGCAATTTTAAATTTATGTGGCCAAAAAAAGTATGTGGTAGCTAAATCTAGCCACCAAAGGGTTAAAACGGCAACACTGCCCGGGACGGTGTTCGACAAAAAAGAATTTGTTTTCCAGTGCCCTCATCTTTTCGCCGCCATGTGAATGAAACGGAATGAAACCATGTGTGTGCATGAAACAACCGATTAAAAAATGCCGTTATCAACTATTATTTTTTTTTTCTTAAATGCAGTTACAAATTCACGGTTGCCGTGCTGGGTGATCTGTTTAGTTGGTTCATGGCATTATTTCTAAAAGCGCCATTTTTTTTAAGCATGGAAATAGCAGAGCTTTCATTGCCGTCTTATGAGCATGTCAGACCTGGCAATGCAGTATATTTCAAAAGACTGTCAAATTGAGAAATTTCAGAAAGCAGTTGCATAAGCAGTGGCACCTTGAATGTAAAGTGACTTTCGAAAGACATTATTTTATTCCGAAAGGCGAATTGAAGGGAAAATTTCTGAAATCGCTTTTTAACTGTTTACACGGCGAATGCATTTCTGGCAATATTTCTCGATACTAAAATGCAACCGTGAGCCGCTAAAATAAACAAATTTATAAAACCAAGATAATGAAAAATAAATGGATTTAGAAAAACGTATGAATTGGGTCGATACTATCGATAGTCACCCTTAAGACTATCGTAAAACATCGATGGACTTGACTATCGATAGTTTGACAGCTCTAATTTATACTGATCGGAAAAAATAAATATCCCGCAAAAATTCGTCTAAAAGTGTATCCAATTGGATCTATTTAGATCCAAACGGCATCCCTGATTGTACCCGTAATGGATTATTCGGGGCTATTTCTTGCGCAGTTATACCCCATGTAGGCTAACCTGGTCCCACTTTCTTTAGATACTATTATGCACAAATTCCAGGTATTGAACTATTATTTAAGGATATATGTCACACCAGTTCGTTATGAACTATAATTATACCAGTTCTTCGTAGACAAAAGTAAACTAGTTGGTAGAAATTTTAGTTCAATTTAGTTTTTTATTTTAAATGTAAATTTCATTTCATTTGGAAAAACGTAAACACTCAAATACCGTAAAAATTTAAACGAAAACTGGCATACTTATCTTTTCACGGGGGATGAAATTGCATTCTATCTCGGCAACTTATATGGTGCTACTAGTTTTTCTACTGGTTGGGTGCAGATGCAGAAGCGGACAGTTGACATCTCCTATGACACCGCCAAGTTAAAACTACCAGTGGCTAACTTTGAAAAAGAATGCAACGTGCACTAGTTGAGCTGAAAAGTAAACTGCTAGCATTCCAAACTGAAGGGAAAAAATATTAAAATCAAATAGATACGTATTTGATTTTACTATAAACGTCAACGAAAGTACTGTATATTGGTAAATATTCAATTCAATAATAATGAAGTGAATAATCAAGATAAAAACAAAAAAAAATTTTGGGGTAGTTAAAGGAGCTTTTCGACCGGTTTGAATAAAAAGCGAACAATGTTCCTTTTTCCTCCTACGATGTTTCTCACATCTTCCTCAGGGAGTCTGGTCTTTGTTGAAAACAAAACATAAAAAATAAACAATTAGACACACAGGTATGTACATAAAGAATATTACAATAACAATTTGTTGAAAAACGTAACTTACATTAAACATAAAATATAATAAATAGAAAAAACACACTGATATCAACTGCTTTGTATTTAAGTGAACTTCTGCTAATCTCTTCTCCTATTGCACATTATTGCTGTTCTGTATGCGCAATTTATATTGTCGCCGTCTTCCTTAAAATTCATCGCGTTCTGTATTTTTTGTTGTATTCGTAAACTTGCTAATGTTAATCGCGTTCTATCTCTTTTCTCCACATCTAATATTGTCGTGTTGTCAAAGTCTGCTGTATGTCCACTATTCGTTAAATGTTGTGCTAATGCAGTTGTTGTCTTCTTATTTCTTGCGTCGGCTTTATGCTCGTTTATTCTAACACCTAGGGCGCGCTTCGTTGTGCCCATGATTCAATAATACAAGGTTAGATAATTATTGACAGCTGCGGTTTGACACTCCCTTACAAAAGGTTGCATTTACGAAGGACAGAGAAAGGGCAAGAATGCAATCCCTTGTTTCGAAAATGGTAGTAGAAAAGTACGCAAAGTAGGCAATTAGTAGTGAAATTCCTTTCGTAAATTCTAATGTATTTGCAGGAAATCTGGCATTTTAAACGAAATGTTGAACGTAATATTGATATATCTACGTGAATTACGTAATTTATATGCTATTTAGCCGTATAAAAACTGCAAAATGACTCAAAATTAAAATAAGACTACTGTGAGATTGATGTAAACATCCAATGCTTAGGTTTTCATTAGTTAAATATGCTTCATATGCATATACAAATAAACATATTGCACAAAAGCTTATACTTTTATTTCACACCAAAGCTACACTGTTTCCATGTAAATTTGCAAAGAAGCAACACGGTGCCACTGCTAAGGGAGCGGTGCGAGAGAGACAACTGTCAGTTTATCGAACCTTGTATTATTGAATCATGCGTTGTGCCTATGTATATTTTATTGCACGCTTCGCCTGCTTTACCATTGCACTTAATTTCGTAGACCACGTTATGTTGTTGTTCTATGTATATTTCGTCTTTTGTTTTGCCAAAAATTGTATTGATCGTGCTATGTGGTTTACGTGCAAATATTAAGTCTTTGATTTGGATGCTTTTTTGTATTGTTATACTGTCCGTTAATCCTTGTATATATGTGACGCTTGTGTACCTTTTGTTGTTTGTAATATCTGGTTGAGTATTGAAATGTGCTGCGTTTTGTTTGTTTTTCGCTGTTGTTATCAACCCCTCAATAGCTCTGTTTGGATACCCATTCTTCTGTAATATAGTTCTAATTTTCCTGCTGTTGTATTTTCTGAATTCCTGATAACTTAACGCGTAGATTTTGTTAACGAGGTTGATGGCGGTATTTTTCATTGCGGTCACGAATGGTTGGAACGATAATTAATCATTCTGGACGATGCTACGGATTTCATATACCAATTCGTTTTTATTATGTTATTTTAACGATGAATTTCTACATCTAAGAAGGTTAACCTGTTTCCCTCTTCTACTTCAGTGGTGAATTGGATTTTTCTGCGTTGCGAATTAAAAATTTTTAGGATTTCTTCTACGTCATTTTTCTTTAGGATAGCGAATATGTCCTCTACGTACTTGTTGATGTGTTTGATATATATGTCCTTCGTTTTCAGTTCAGCGATACTCTCGTCATGTATTTTGTCTAAAACTATGTCGGCTACAGTGGGCAATAGGGGGTTCCCCATTGGCATTCCATGAACTTGTTGATAATATATTCCATCATATAAAAAATAATTATTATCGTGCAGGCAAAATTCTAAGGGCGCTAAAAATTGCTTTCTAGTGAGTGTGGTATGATGTTGTAATGAAGTACATTGTTCCATAATTGTGCGGATAGCGAAATTAACTGGTATATTCGTAATAATAATAAATTCATACTAAAAATATATGAAGGTACAAGGCGATTAATAAAACAACAGAAAGACTCCGCCGTGATCACAAACTCTGATAAAGGAAATAGAACCGTAATGATGGATAAGATGGAATATACGGAAAAAATTAAAAATCTTCAAAGCGACAGAGATACCTATACAACTATACGAATCGACCCAACACAAAAATTGCTACGAAGAAACAACAACATAGTTAATGACTTATACAAAAACGGAATATTGATAATCATTAAAAATACCAATTGACATGCACTGCAGCAACAGCACCAAGGCTATATGGACTTCCAAAGATACATAAAGAAAATACACCGCTCAGACCAATTTCGGCCTCAAACAACGTACCATGCTACAAACTCTCCAAATTTATAGGACAAACACTTAAGGAAATTGTTTCCCACGAGTAAAATGTCAAAAATTCGTTCCAACTTAAAGACAGATTAAAAAACAGTAGGATTGAAGAAGGCGAAATCCTTATTTCATTTGATGTGGTATCCTTATTTATGAATATACCAGTTAATTTCGCTATCCGCACAATTATGGAGCAATGGACTTCATTACAACATCATACCACACTCAGTAGAAAGCAATGCCAATGGGGAACTCCCTATCACCAACTGTAGCCGACGTAGCTTTAGACAAAATACTCGACGACAATATCGCTGAACTGAAAACGAAATACATATATATCAAATACATCAACAAGTATGTAGATGACATATTCGTTATCGTAAAGAAAAATTACGTGGAAGAAATCCTAAAAATTTTTAATTCGCAACGCAGAAAAATTTAATTCATCACTGAAGTAGAAGAGGGAAACAAGTTAACCTTCTTAGATGTAGAAATTCATCGTTCAAATAACAAAATAAAAACGAGTTGGTATGCGAAATTCGTAGCATCGTCCAGAACGATTAATTATCATTCCAACCATCCGTGGACGCAAAAGAAAAATACAGCCATCAACCTCGTTAACAAAATCTACGCGTCAAGTGATCAGGAATTCAGAAAAGACAACAGCAGGAAAATTAGAACTATATTACAGAAGAATGGGTATCGAAACAGAGCTATTGAGAGGTTGATAACAACAGCGAAAAACAAACAAAACGCAGCACATTTCAATACTCAACCAGATATTACAAACAACAAAAGGTACACAGGCGTCACATATATACAAGGATTAACGGACAGTAAAACAATACAAAAAAGCATCCAAAACAAAGACTTAATATTTTCACGTAAACCCATAGCACGATCGATAGAATTTTTGGCAAAACAAAAGACGAAATAAACATAGAACAACAACATAACGTGGTCTACGAAATTAATGGTAAAGCAGGCGAAGCGTGCAATAAAATATACATAGGCACAACGAAGCGCGCCCTAGTTGTTAGAATAAACGAGCATAAAACCGACGCAAGAAATAAGAAGACAACAACTGCATTAGAACAGCATTTAACGAATAGTGGACATACAGCAGACTTTGACAACACGAAAATATTAGATGTGGAGAACAGAGATAGAACGCGATTAACATTAGAAAGTTTGCGAATATAACAAAAAATACAGAACGCGATGAATTTTAAGGAAGACGTCGACAATATAAATTGCGCTTACAGAACAGCAATAATGTGCAATAAGAGAAGAGATTAGCAGAAGTTCACTTAAATACAAAGCAGTTGATATCAGTGTGTTTTTTCTATTTATTAATTTTATGTTTAACGTAAGTTATGTTTGTCAACGAATTGTTATTTTAATATTTTTTATGTACACACATGTGTGTCTAATTTTTTATTTTTTATGTTTTGTTTTCAATAAACACCAGACTCCCTGAGGAAGATGTGAGAAACGTCGTAGGAGGAAAAAGGAACATTGTTTGCCGAAAAGCCCCTTTAATTACCCCATAGGAAATTGAAAACAGGCCCTAGAGATATAACAAATAAAAAATATTTAATTTGCATGTTGCCTGCAGTGGATTTCACACCCTGACCCTCTGTATATCAACAAATTATGGCAAGCATCTTTGCGCACTCAGCTACAGCCAGCCAAGTAAATGTGCTTTCAAATGTTGAATTTCCATCAACACCACATCACGCGAATGGTACGGATAAACATCTCTGTAAAAAAGGCGACTAATCCGTGATAACTCCGGGAGCCATCGCAAAGGAACTTGCGACTAATATAGGCCTGCCATAATTGCTGGGCCCCAAACGGGGACACAACGGAAAATAAACTTAATTCTTTCCAAAGAGATCCTCATACGCTCCTTTTTTAACCGACTTCACAAAAATGAAAAGTTATCAATTCGTCGGAATATTTTTTGTTTTTTTTTAAATATGTTACCGCATAACTTTGGACCACGTTAACCGATTTATATAACTATTTTTTTAAAGGAAAGGTGTTACCTGAAAGGTGGTCCCATACTTATTTGGTTTAAACCGATCATTAGATCATGAAGAAATTAACGATAATCTTAAATTTTTATATGAGCATTGAAGTCGGTTTTGTATTTTGCTTAAACATTACTTGTTTTATCACATATTTACATTTATTGTCTCGTTCAATTGCAGAGGAAAGTTTAGTCGATGCTCTGTTATAATACATACAGAAATGGAATTGCATAAACCATAATAAAAAGAAATCAAGGAAACATTTTATCCCCTTTTTTTATTTTGAAATCTAAACATGTTTAGAAGACGCTCAAAGCGCTTAAAGTTTTCTATGTGTTTTATATGGAAAAAACAACTTTTCATAGAAATTGTATAGAATTCTTAAAAATCAATATTTTTCGACCGGAAAACTTTTCTTCTCTGCAGGAGGCTCCCTACAATAATACCCGATTGTTTATTTAACCATTTGATAGTAACTATAATTTATAGGTCCGCCAAAATCCTCAAAAAATGTAATGGGGGCACCAATGAAAAATCGTTAGTTTTAAAAAATGGTTAAATAAACTATTGGATATAATTATTGGAAGTCTCTTGAAGAGAACCAGAGTTTTCCGATCGAAAAATATTGATTTTCAAGAATTCTATACCATTTCTAAGAAAAGTTATTTTTTCCCCATATAAAATTCATGGAAAACTTTAAAGCGCTTTGAGCGACCTCTAAATATTTTTTGACTTCAAAATAAAATATAGGAGTATAATTTTTTTCGACGTTGAACAATCCTTGGGGGTTAGAGCATTAAAATTCCGACTTTACTCTTTTTGGACCATCCTAATATACAAACAAACAAAACAATAACTGTTTCAAAATATTAAAATATGATTGACTTAGAATAAAAATAGAGATCAATGCAAAAGTTCACTTCAATTAAGGAACGTATTTGTACTTCTTAAGGTAAGTGGAAGCAAACAAAACACGATCTATTTCTACACATTTTTACGTAACTAACTCATATTACATTTTATAGGGTATCTTTTCGAGTATACCATTCATATTTTCCACTAGTTTTAACTTTGCTTAAAAGTTCGGTTTAATTTTTGACATAATGGTAAAATTCAGTGCACGCCATTTTAAAATTGAACTTGCACTGAACGATACTTTCCACAGTGCCAATATTGAGCGATTTTCTCTCTTTAGATCATTGTGATGAAATAAGAGAAAAACCAGCTCAACATTCGCATTCTGCGAAGGGATTGCACATATGTATTGCAAAAATTTTAGCAAGTTTGCTCTTCGTTCGTTTCAATAGCATCTTTAAAAAATAAACTTTAAAGTACTTTAATGTACATTTTTGAATAAACGCTTTTAAATAAGTTACTTCCTCATAACATTCATCAATTGATGGATTCGTTCTTTTACCAACTTCGATTATCGATTTTCCTGCCCCTAAATTTAACAATTAAATTAAATCAAATTGTCTTATGTAAACGCAGCGTTATCATGAGTTTTATTATAAAAAGCGACTGGTCAATTTAAAAAATGAAAATAAAAATTTGTGTCAGCTGCGATTCGAACCGGGGTTCAGAGTTTTGTTAAGCGCATACTCTCTCTCTGTGCTAACGCCACACATAAAATTTCAATGAGTAAGTGCGTACATATCATTAAGTCGTTAATAGTACCCGTTAGAGATGAGTCGGGGACTAATTGATATCCGATTATACTCGTAAGAGATGAGCCGAGACTAATTGATCTTCAATAATACCCGTATGAGACTAGTTGCGACTAATTAATGCCCAATTGTACCCGATTGAGAGTAATCTCGGAATACCCTCTTTAGAGATTAGTCTCAACATATTTTGCAGGAATGTACTAGGTATGTATGTGTGTGTTGTCACCCCCTGTGGTGAAAATCTCTAGTTCTGAACTGGTGCGCTTCTAGGACATTTAGACCCAGTACTGGTTCGCGATAAATCTCTTTTGCATGCAAGCAACTGGCGAATTTAATATGGCGATGTCCTAGGAATTGTCAATTGCCGCCCGCTGCATCCCTTTTTCGATAGTTCCGAACTAGCATAAATAGTTCCGAACCAGTTCTGAAATCGACAGACGAAAGAAAAAAGTATCATGATTTTTCAATCTTTATGGTTCTTCCGTGTGTTAAGTTATTTTGGAAGAAATGTGTTGATGTGTGAAATTTGAAATTAAATTTGTTTGAATGATTGTTAGAAAGGTACGTTTACATACCTTTAGCTGTAGCTGAGTTTGCAGAGGTATTCGCTGTTATTTCTTAGATTCCAGACGGTCCCAAGATGTTGAAATGTTAACACAAATTTTAGTTTTCTATTACCAAGCTATGAAACAGCATCTGCGAAGCGCAGAATAGAAGCGTATTTGAACGAAAAATCCGCCGAACACATATCTATGTAAAGTAAACAAGCCCCCCGCTGAATCCCTTATTCGATAGTTCCGAAGTTGTTCTAAATTCGACAAATAAGATCTAGTTCGTTCTGTACCACTTTTCGCCGATTTTGGACTGGTGGGGATCTAGTTCATATCGGACTAGTTCCTTTTTGGAGATAAAGACCTAGTACGGAACTAGAAATTTGATTCACTAGTCCACGTTTTCCCTGCAGGGACCGCTCTGCATGCTGGGGATGCGTGTGTACACTTACATATACATACTCACACATGTTGACATACTTGTGTACAGTCAAATACGTGCGTAATAAATTTTTGTATGAAAATATTATTTTTAAATACGAACATTACCCTGCAGGAAATGTGTCTAACTTTAAGCTAACTTTATGTTGATTAGGAAGGAGCTAAAACCCACTTATTATCTGTATATTTTCTTTGACGAAAGCTAACTATATTTCTATGGCGATGGCCGCGAAATAGTCAAGGGTGGTTTACCTCTGCATTAGATGTAGTCAAGGGTGGTTACCTCTGCATTTGATGCAACTAACTTGTAACTAACTACTTTTGGACATAAAATATCAATAGGAAAACAAAATATTTTATTTTTATTTTATTTTTTTTATTTACTTTATTTATTTTATAACATTTCACATTTGTTTCTATATTCTGCTGTAGGTGGTCCGATATTCGAAATCCGTCAGACATAACTTCAAAATGATAATATGAAATTTCGATCTCCCTTTTATTTGTACTCAATTCGAAAAAGTATTTGCGAAGTGCAGGATATTTAAATAGAAACGCGTTTAAAGAAAACAATACTCCTGCATTACTTGTCCACTTGTTTCAAGTTAGCTTTTTGTAGCTAACCACAAGTTATATATTTTGTAGAAATCCCACAAAAAGGCTAACTATATGTAGGTTATTTTTTATCAATTGATAATTTTTTTCTGCAGGATATTAAACGATAATCACATATCGATGGCTGAGTGGAAGATCGACCTATCTCGGCAGTCAGTTCGAAAACGCCCTATTTCAGAAAATTTTTCAACAACGCTCTATCGCAGAAAACTTTTCAAGAACGCCCTACTTCAGAATTTGATTGAAAAACGCCCTATCTCAGAATTTGGTTGAAGAACGCCCTATCTTAGTTGCCAATTCAAAAACACACTATCTCAGCTTATTTTCAATGTATTTTCGTTTGAGATAGGGCGTTTTTGAGCCGAATTATGAAATAGGGCGTTATTCAACCAAATTCTGAGATAGAGTGTTTTTCAATAAAATTCTGAAATAGGGCGTTTTTGAATCAAATTCTGAAGTAAGGCGTTTTTGAAGATTTCTGAGATAGGGCGTTTTCGAACTGGCTGCCGAGATAGTTCGATCTTCCACTCAGCCATCGATATAAAGTATTAATTTTTACTATGCATTATTTCAGTGTAGTTCACAAGTAGTAGCTTTGCCTGCACGGTTCCTATGGTTGGCTATCTGATTGCTTCGAGCTGCGAGGCAATATCATGCAATTCATAGTATCCTACAACTGAGTTCCCTAAACAAACATAGGGTAGCAAATCTAAACGGGCCTTGTAATTTTTCTGACATTTTGTTTTTCACTGTGGCAAATTCCCATTTTTAGAGTATAGAAAAAAAATTTTATTAAAAAAAACGATAAAAACGAAAAGTGGAGTGACAAATAAAAAAGGGTTAAAAACAATTAAACAATTAATTTCTACAAGACAGTGACTGTGAAAAAATTCAAAAGAACAGATATAGTAGTGATCACCAAGGCTGGAAAATCTAAGCAAATGATTGAAAAAGCTTATTTTTCATATACCTGGAAATTTGTTGGTTTTTGCGTATATTCGACTTACGTGCTTATTTTCGCATATTTGACATGGCGAATTCATACATTTGGTTTTATACTCCTGCTACCACCTTGTATGCATTATCCTTGATACATATGTATATGAAGAAATTCGAACAGATTTAGCGCTCAGTATGGCAAATTTTGGTTGTTTGATAGCACTGTGGAACACAAAAAAACCTTTAGTGCGCATATATCAGGTTTGATAACTGTTGGCCATACTCAGATTTACTAGATCAATTCGTGTTCTCGAGAAAAAAGTTTTCTTGATCCAAAAATCTGAGTAGGTATAGCGGCGAATTTTTAACCGACTTCACAAAAAGGAAGAGGTTATCTATTCGTCGGAATATTTTTTTGTTTAAATGTACCGCACAACTTTAGACCATGTTAACTGATTTCTATAATTCTTTTTTTTAAAGGAAATGCCTTACCTCCAGGTGGTCCCATACTAATTTAGTTTAAATCCGATCAATATATTGAAAATAGCATACAAGGCAAATATAGGCCAAAAAACGATGAATTTTCAAAATTTCGAGATAAAAAATTTGGCCGCTATACTCAGATTTTTGGATCAAGAAAATTTGTTTTCCTCTAGAACAGGAATTGATTTAGTAAAACTGGTTTTTTTAAAAGTTCATTTTTGTGTAGTCGGTATAACAAAGCTTCAAACAAAAGGTTTGACATTGAAAGAAAATTGGTGAATTGTGAAACAGCAATAACAAATATTGAAAACAAATATATGTGTGTATGTATATTCAAAAAACGTGAAAGTCTTTTGGCCTGAAGCCCTGCCTATACCATAATTGCTAGTATAAAAGATATTTCTAAAATTTACTGGCTCCATAACTCACGGCGAAAATCTATCGAAGTACTCCTCAGCAGAATTAAGTTTACTAGTGTTCGCCCAGCGGTTGAAATTGAACCTTTTAAACTAAGGGGAGTTGAGGTAGGATGAGCCGAGTGTAGTTTTGTTAGGTGAAGTGAATTGAGGTGAAATGTGTTGAATAACATAACAGAATATAATATAACGTAACATAACACAACACAGCACAATACAACACAAAACAACACAATACAAAACAATACAAAATAATACAACACAATACAATAAACACAACACATTGCAAAACAAAGAACAAGGAAGCAGGGTTGTGTGATTTTGATTTAGTGAAATCACAAATCTATAAATAAAATTTATTTCTGAATTGAAAGTTGCATCAAACCCTAAATAAATTTTATTTGTGATTTGCTTGGTCAACCAAATAAAAGATAAGTTTTATTTGTTATTGGATTCGACGACCAAATTTTATTTGCAATTTGAATCGCCCTATAAACCAGAAATCAAATTGATTTCTGATTTGAATCGCCCTCCAAATCAGAAATCAAATTGATTTGTGAATTGAATCGCCCTCCAAATAGAAATCAAATTTATTTGTGATTTAATTTGTAGAGTGAATCATTTGATTTGTGATTTTTTCAGCTAAATAATACTGTTTTAGGCAACGCAACTACTTCGGCATTTTTGGGACTAATTCGGAATTTTTGGGACTATTTCGATATTTTCGGGGTTCTCGGGAATATATCGGGATTTTTGGAACTATTTTGAGATTGTTGAGACTTCTTCGAAACTTTCAGGATTTTGGGACTAATTCCGTATTGGTGGGGCTATTGCGGGTTTTGCGCGACTTCCTCGAGATTTTATCTCGGGGGTGCTCTGGATTTTCTGGACTATTTCGGGTTTTTCGAGATAACTTCGGTATTCTCGGGGTTATCGGGCCCATATCGGTATCTACGGGACTACTTTAGGATTTTTGGGACCAATTCGGATTTTTTGGTACTATTTCGGGTTTTTCGAGATTTTCGGGGTTCTCGGGGCTATTTCAGGATCTTCGGTATTTTTGGGACCAATTCGGAATTTTTGGGACTATTTCGGGGTTTTCGAAACTACTTCAAGATTTTCGGGGTTCTCGGGAATATATCGGGATTTTTGGGACTATTTTGGTATTTTTTAACTATATCGGGATTTTCGGGACTATTCCTGGTTTTTCCAGATTTTCGGGGTCCTCGGGATTATATCGGTATCTTCGGGACTTTTGAGCTATTCCGGAATTTTTGCGACTATCAGATCTATTCTGCGCTGGTAATAAATGTTTTGTAACCGGCAAATTAAGTTCCTGTCAAATCTTAAACCCTTTGTTTGGTAATAAAATTTTCCGGTTATAAAATCTTTGGTAACGTGCAGAATAGATCTGTATATCGAGAGTTTTGGGGCTATTTTGGTATTTTTGGGACAACTTCGAGATTTTCGTGGTTCTCGCGAATGTATCGGGATCTTCGGGAGTACTTCCAAAGAACGTAGATAACAAGAAGTGACAACTCGTTATAATTGTAGCGAAAGTGAGTAACAGGGGTGCCCTCTCTTTTCATCCAATTAAAATACGTACTAGAGCAAAAGAGAAGGCAGGGGTTGAGCGGAAATGCAGGGTGTGGATGAAGCGTAACACAGCATACAGGGGACCCTGTATGCATAGCCAATCCTACATCAAGACCATAGTGCGCGAAATGCATCCTTCAAGAGGTGACCTTGTTTCTACAGAACACTATGGATCTAGACCTGGAGATTGTCAAATCTACCCCCTCCCCCTAATCCAGGGTGTCATGCGTCACCGTGCCCATTGGAAGGTTTGCAGTCAGGGGGCTTTCCGACTGTATTCTAACGGCGCCTCCCGGATACCTGTCCGCCTCCGAGAATAACGGTGGACTTTTTGCGGCATGGGGCTCTGCCGTGGTCGACCGTTTTTTCCCCCTTTCCTTATTTTCCGGCCACCGAAAGGCCTCGGCTCGGTAGGTGGCCAAAGAACCAGTATGATAAACATAAATAAAGAAGCCTCGGAACCCTGCACGGGTAGTGCCGCCGCTGGACACGGCGATGAAAAGTCCAAAACACCAACCACCTCGGAAACCGCATCGATGAAACCGAGAGGGCCTGAACGGCCCAAGCAGCTTCAGGCTTCCGCAGAAGCTGGAAGGATTGCTAAACCTTCAGAGGGAAAGCGAACCTCCAGGGATGCCGGTGGTACTATACCCCATGAGTGAAAGTCGAAGCCGACGGAAAAGCTGCGGAAGGCCTCTTCCCCCATGCCCATCCAGGCCACATTAAAACCTAAAGGTGTAGTGGTCGAGCAAAAGTCCTCCACGGATAAGCAGAGGACCACTCCCGCGAGTAAATCCTCGAAGACCGGGGCAAATGACCTCGATCTGCGTCCCGGCTGCTCCAAAGCAGCAACGAAAGTTTCGCACTCCGTCAGGGCACAGCGTGACCGAAGGGCAGCCCCTAAGGTCATCAAAAGGCTGGGGGTCATCCCGCATGACCAACTGACAGAGGAGCAAAAAGCCTCTCTTAAGTGGGCCATGGGAGTCTTCGCCGCCAGCGAATAGCGATCCTCCGGGAAAGGCGGGAAGGACAAACCACCCACTCGGGAAAACCTAAGGAAGGACCTCACCTCCGAGAGACAGCATCTCAAGACGACACCTCGAGTGAGTCCAAGAGGTATAGGGATTCCTCCCCATCTATCCGTCCGTCGATGGCCGTATCCAACACGAAGCCGTTCAGTGAAGCCGCCAAAGAGCACTTCACGCTGGCGGTGTTGGACAAGGGGCATCCGGACGGCCACATTACCACGGACAACTGGAAGTCCGTCCTGATGGGTTTATGCAGAGTATAAAAGGCCTATACGGCCCTGCACTAGTCGTCCGTGACGCCGGATGGCATCAAGGGCGAGTTAAGCTGGTGGCGTGCAAAAAAGCTATCTCCACGGTTGGACAGCTGTGGCCCGGGGAAGACTTAGTTGCCGTCCATAGGGATGAAATCCTTAACAGGCCGCGAGCCTGGGCCTGGGTACCAGCTGAGCCGTCAAAACCGGAGGAGATACTCGAGTTCATCCGCATGGGCAACGAAGGACTGCCCACCAGCGATTGGTGGATAGTCCGAGTTGGCGAGACCAAGGGGAAGCAGCGTTTTGTTGGCTTTGTCATCAACGAGGCTTCTGTCCCAGTTCTCGAGGATTGTGGTGGGGTAATAGGCTACGGCTTTCACTCAATCACAGTAAAAATCCACCAGAGAACGGATCAGCAAGAGGGGGAAACGGGCAACGCCTCGAGCGGACCCGTTCTCTCAGATATTCTTCCCGACGAAGGGGCCAACAAAACAGGCAACGCCTCGAGCGGACCTGCGGCCCCTGCGTAGGCATCGGTGGCAGGCAGCGCGGGGTACACAGGAAACACCACGAGTGAACCTGTGGATCCACCAAAGAGTGTATCCGATACCGCGACAGATACTGAGAGCGACACGGGCTCAGTATCTGCCTACGTAGGGTCGGTCTACAGTCGATGGGCAACGCTGGACCAGCTTCTGGTATCCGAACCGGAGGAGGAGGACAATGACATCACAGTCATTGCCGCCGCCGAGCGGAGGGAGCTAGAAGCAATGGAGATAACAGATTCTGAGGATGGTGCAGATCCTACAAATTAATCTTGGACTTGAGGACTTGATTCTAGTCCAAGAACCTTGAATCGTGGGAAAGTTTGCGGACTGAACTCTGATGACTACCAGGTGGTAACAGCTCCAGTAATAGGTAGGATCAGAGCTTGCATTCTAATTAAAAAAGTATATTCTCTTTTTTACTCTCCCAATACAGCGACAAGGACACTGTCTGCATCAGCGTACAGCTGAAGGAGAGCGTTATCTGGCTGGCATCAACCTACATGGCCCACGACAGCCATGCTTTTCCACCCTATAGACTGGAAAGCTCCCGGTCATAATAGGGGCCGACTATAATTCAAACAACACGATCTGCGGCTCAAGGGACACCAACTCCCGGGGTGAGTGTTTACTTGACTTTATTCTTTTATACAATCTTACTGTATGTAACCGTGGGAACGATCCCACCTTTGTGACCTCTGTTAGAAGGGAAGTGCTGGACATCACCCTTGTGTCGAGCGGTTTGTCCGATCGGATAAGGGACTGGCAGGTGTCCAAGGAACACTCTTTTTCTGACCACCTCTACATTAGTTTCAATCTTAATTTTGATCCTGCTCCTTTAACAGCATACAGGAACAGAAAGCGAACCGACTGGGCAAAGTATAGCAATACGCTGTCGGCCTCTCTACGCAGATACCCTTCTCACGATAAGTCCTGCTTATCGTTAAGACCTGATGAAGCGAGTCTCTCGAATACAAAGGGTTTTTCTCTCGGTGAGCTGGACTCATCGTCGAAAATTGATGAAGCAGTGAACTTTGTGACAAATGCCTGTGATGCTGCTTTCAAAGCCCATCCCTCCCGAAGGGCAAAAAAAACTCCAGTGGTGGAATCCTGAGATTTCAGCACTGAGGAAGAACAGCAGGAGGCTCTTCAATCATGCTAAGCAAACAGGTCTTTGGCAACCATACAAAGACGCACTCAAAGTTTTCAAGAAGGCCATAAAGAGGGCGAAACGCGAATCTTGGCAAAACTTCTGCAATAACATAGAAGAGAACTCTGAAGCCAACAGGCTGAGGAAAGTTCTCTCGAAATCCTCTTCGAGTATGAACTCTATCCAGAAGCCTAACGGTGACTGGACGANATATGAACTCTATCCAGAAACCTAACGGTGACTGCACGACATCATGTAACGAAATGCTGGAGGTCCTTATGAGCACTCACTTCCCGGGCCGCTCGGACGACACCTCCGGCTTTTCGCCCGGTCCTAGGACCTACTTGTCTCTGGGTGATACCGTTAGGGGCGTCGTAAGTGAGGAGAGCGTGGAATGGGCTTTAATGTCTTTCCAGCCCTACAAATCTCCGGGCCTTGACGGAATTTTTCCCGCTCAACTACAGGAAGCTAAGGACATACTGTGCCCCCTGCTTTCTCAGATTTTTACATCCTGCCTAACCCTGACTCACATACCACATGAGTGGACAAAGGCAAAAGCTGTATTCTTACCAAAAGGAGGCAAGGCCGCACATGTGAAACCGAAGGATTTCAGGCCTATAAGCCTCACTTCATTCTTCCTTAAAACGCTAGAGAGGCTCGTCGACGAATATATTCGACGGAATATAAAAAATCACAACCTCTCCCCGAACCAACATGCATATTCCAAAGGAAAATCCGTGGATACCGCACTCCATGAAATCGTAGCGACGATTGAAAAAGGATTGGCCTTAAAGGAATACACGCTCGGCGTTTTTCTCGATATCGAGGGTGCTTTCAACAACGTCTACCCGAAGTCTGTTGTTAACTCCCTTCTCATGGCGGGGGCGCAGCAGGGACTGGTAGATTTTGTTGGGCTCCTTCTTGAGAAGAGAACTATTCTATCAGAACTGGGGGATGGTTCCATCACAAAGTATGTGACCAGAGGCACCCCCNCTCCTTCTTGAGAAGAGAACTATTCTATCAGAACTGGGGGATGGTTCCATCACAAAGTATGTGCCCAGAGGCATCCCCCAAGGGGGCGTTCTCTCCCCTCTTATCTGGAATCTAACAGTGAACACTCTACTTCTAAGCCTAGAGGGCACCGGTTGTCAAGTCATAGCGTACGCTGATAGCAATCGTGGCAACGGGCAAACATCTTCAAGTCCTGAGTGAGTTATTGCAAAACACACTCGATCTGGTAAACATCTGGCCCAAGGAATGTAAACTTAGCGTCAATCCTACCAAAACGGAAATGGTACTTTTCACAAGGAAGTATAAAACTCCCTTATTTAAACCTCCCACCCTAAACGGAGTGGCACTTACTCTCTCAACCGAGGCCAAATACCTTGGTACTATTCTAGACAAAAAACTTGACTGTAAGCGAAACATTGAAGACCGCTCCAGAAAGGCCAATACCGCCCTTTATGCCAGTAAGACGGCAATAGGCAAAAAATGGGTAATAAAACCACACATAGTACACTGGATGTACACAGCTGTGATAAGATCCATCCTTTTCTACGGGGTCACCGTATAGTGGCCTGCGCTAATAACACTTTGTCCAGAGCCAAGGTGGAACATGTGCAGAGGACGGCTGCCATGCTAGTCACGGGAGCACTGCCCACTACACCCACCTAATCTCTGGAAATAATGTTAAATCTTCCACCTGTGGATCTCTACGGAAAATTTCGTGGCGGCTGCAGTGCGGCCAGGTTAAATGTAATCCAGCCGCGGAGAGACCTCAGTTTCGGACACGCAAAAGTACTTAAAACTCTACCGGATAATCTACGACATATAGATTATACCACACCTCTAGTTGCTTAGACAACAAATTCTCCACAAGGATCCTAGAGAGGAACGAATGGGAAGGGGCTACAGACCTGAATCCAGGGTCTACGGCCATATATACAGATGGTTCCAAACTTAACAAAAGAGTGGGTAGCGGGATCTACTCTGACGAACTCGGGTTAAACCTCAGTTTTCGCTTACCGGACCATTGTAGTGTTCTTCAAGCAGAATTAAACGCCATAATGGAGGCGGCACGGTGGGTTATAACCTCCACCCCTCCAGGATGGCTTATTACTATCTATTCTGACAGCCAGCCTGCTATCAAATCTCTCATTTCTAACGGAACAACGTCCAAAGTAGCCATAGAATGCTGGAAGATTCTCAACCTGCTGGCATCAAAATGCTCCTTGACTATTGTATGGGTCCCTGGACATAGGGACATTCCTGGCAACTGCCTAGCCGACGAGCTGGCAAGAGGTGGGTCGGAAATATCTGAAGTCAATTCTGCTCAGAATGCGGGCATATCTCTAACCTTCTGAAAACGCAGACTAAAGGCGGAACTCGTCGAGGAGGTAAATTTTAGGTGGGCTGTGGAAACCATCTGCCATACTACCAGGCAAATTTGGCCAAAGATTGATGTAAAGCGATCCATAGCTCTTACCCGGCTGGACCGCTCCTCTCTCAGATTAGTAGTCGGGGTTATCACCGGTCACTGCCTGATGGGCACACACGGAAAAAGGCTAGGATACCCCACCAACAATTTTTGTCGCAGTTGCAGAGACGAGGAAGAGGTGGAGACCGTTGAACACTATCTCTGCCATTGTCCCGCCCTGCCAACACGCGCAACCGATTCTTCAACAAGTACTTTCTAGATTGTTCAGCCGATTTGAACTCGGATAACGTCCTCGACTTTTTGTGCTATATAAAACGCACTCGGTGGTTCAATTACTAAGGAAGTGAAAAAAACAAATGGCTTCGGCCAATGGTATCACAACGGGCTTTTCCAGCCCAAGTTTGGTCCGCGCTCTGCGCGGGGCTGCCACTCCAACCTAACCCTAACCTAAAAGAGAAGGCATGCCCCTGTTACTCACTTTTGCTACAATTATAACGAATTGTCCCTTCTTGTTATCTACGTTCTGTGGTACTTCGGGATTTTTGGGACTAATTCGAAGTTTTTGGAACTCCTTCGGGATTATGGGATTAATTCGGTATTTTTGGGGCTATTTCGGGTTCTTGAAGATTTTCTGAGGATTCTCGAGCCTTTTCCGAGTTTTTCGAAACTACTTCGGAATCTTCGGGGTTGTCGGTACTACATCAGGATCTTCGGGACTACTTTGGGATTTTTGGGACCATTTCGGGATTTTGGAAACTACTTCAAGATTTTCGGGGTTCTCGGGTATATATAGGGATTTTTGGGACTATTTTGAATTTTTGAACTATTTGGGGATTTTCGGCACCATTCCGGGTTTTTCGAGATTTTTGGTGTCCTCGGGATTATATCGGTATCTTCGGGATTTTTAAGCTAATACGGAATTTTTGCGACTATCAGATCTATTCTGCGCTGGTAATAAAAGTTTTGTAACCGTGTCAAATTTTAAACCCTTTTCGAATCGCGGTGACACGGACTTCCAACATTTTTTGGTAATAACATTTTCCGGTTACAAAATCTTTGGTAACGTGCACAATAGATCTGTATATCGATAGTGTCGGGGCTATTTTGGTATTTGTGGGACAATTTCGAGACTTTGGACTAATTCGGAGTTTTTGGAACTCCTTCAGGTTTTTCGAAACTCCTTCGGGATTTTCAGGATTTTGGGGTTAATTCGGTATTTTTGGGGCTATTTCGGGTTCTTGCAGATTTTCTGAGGATTCTCGAGACTATTCCGAGTTTTTCGAAACTACTTCGAGATTTTCGGGGTTCTCGGTACTACATCGGTATCTTCGGGACTACTTTGGGATTTTTGGGAGTATTTCGGGTCTTTCGACACTACTTCGAGATTTTCAGGATTTTTGGGACTATTTCGGAATTTTTGGGACAACTTCGTGATTTTTGGGGTTCTCGGAAATATATCCGGATTTTCGGAACTATTTCGGGATTGTTGGACTATTTCGAGATTTTTCGATTTTCAGTACTATGCCGGGTTTTTCGAGAATACTTGGAGATTTTCGGGGTTCATGGAACTATATGGCGATCTTCGGAACTACTTCGGTATTTTTGGGACCAATTAGGAGTTTTTGGGACTATTTCCGGTTTTTCGAGACTACTTCCGAGGGTTTCGTGGTTCTCGAGAATATGCCGGCAGTTTTGAGACTATTTCGGGTTCTCGTGAATATATTGGGATTTCGGGACTACTTCGGGATTTTTAGGAATTTTTGGGACTATTGAGGGGTTTTCGAGACTACTTCCGAGGGTTTCGGGGCTCTCGTGAATATTTCGGGATTTTTGGGACTATTTCGGGTTTTTCGAGATTACTTCGAAATTTTCGGAGTTCTCTTGAATATATCGGGATCTTCGAGACTACTTCGGGACTTTTGGGCTATTTCGTCAGTTTTTAGGACTATTTCGAGACTACTTCGAGATTTTCAGGATTTTAGGGACTATTTGGGAATTTTTGGGACAACTTCGATATTTTCGGGGTTCTAGAGAATATATCGGGGTTTCTAGGACTATTTCGGGTTTGTTGGACTGTTTCGAGATTTTCAGGACTATTCCGGGTTTTTCGATACTACCTGGAGATTTTCGGAATTCTCGGCTCTAAATCGGGATCTGCGGGTTTAGGGTTTTTCGAGACCACCTCCGCGGGTTTCGGCGTTCTCGCGAATATGTCGGAATTTTTGGTATTATTTCGGGCTTTTCGAATTTTTTTTTTAAATTTTCGGGGTTCTCTTGAATACATCAGGATCTTCGGGGTTCTCGGGAACGTATCGGGATTTTTGGGACTATTTCGGATTTCTCGAGATTCCGAGGTTCTATATCGGGATATGCGGAGCTACTTCGGAATTTTGGGAATTTTTGGGACTGCCAGAAGTCCTGGATTTTCACGATTGGTCCTGTTTTCAGACAAATTGTCTCCAAAATTCCGAAACAGTTCCAAAAATTCTGAAGAAAGCCCGATATGGTCCCGAGAACTTAGAAAATCCCGAAGAGTCTCGAAGAAACCGAAACAGTTCCAAACACTCCGAATTAGTCCCGCAAATACAGAAGAAGTCTCGAAAATTCTGAGAAAGTTGAAAAATTTCGAAGTAGTCCCGCAGATCCCGATTTAGAGCCGAGAATACTGAAAATCTTTAAGTAGTCTAGAAAACCCCGAAATAGTCCTAAAAATTCCGAAAAAGTCTCTAAAATCCGCAGGTATACTCGAAAGTCTCGAAATCGTCCAAAAATCCTGATATATTCCCGAAAACCCCGAAAATCACGAAGTTGTCCCAAATATTCCAAAATTGTCCAAAAAATCCTGAAAATCTCGAAGTAGTATAGAAAAGCCCGAAATAGTCCCAAAAATCCCAAAGTAGTCTCGAAGATCCCGATGTTACCGAGAACCCCGAAAATCTCGAAGTAGTTTCGAAAAACCCGGAATAGTCTCGATAATCCCGAGAAAATCGCCAAGATCCCGAAATAGCCCCCAATATACCGAATTAGTCCCAAAATCCCGAAGGAGTCTCGAAAAACCCGAAGGAGTTCCAAAAACTCCAAATTCGTCTGAAAAATCCTGAAGTAGTCCCGAATGTCCCTATATACTCGCGAGAGCCCTGAAAATCTCGAATAGGTTCCAAAATTCCCGATATAGTCCCAAAAATAGCCCTAAAATCGCGGAGTAGTCCCGAGGACCCCGAAAAGCTCGAAGTAGTCTCGAAAAACCGGAATAGTCCCGAAAATCCCGAATAGTACAAAAATACGAAAACAGTCCCAAAAATCCCGATATGTTCCCGAGAACCCCGAAACTCGCGTAGTAGTTTCGAAAAACCTGGAATAGTCTCGAGAATTCCGAGAAAATCTCCAAGATCCCGAACTAGCCCCAAAAATACCGAATTATTTCCAAGTTCTCGAGCACTTCGGGAATTCAATGCAGTATCTAACACACATCAGCTAGACTTTTCTTTGCCTATATCGGCTTTTATTAATGCCCTTAATTTAATCGCTTGATTTGTATTTTATTTGGCATTATCAATTATTACTATATAATATATTTTCTAGTCTGTAAGGTACATTGTACTGTAGACTTAAACATAAATAAATAAATCCTGAAAATCCCGAAGGAGTTCCAAATAAGTCCAAATTAGTCCCAAAAATACCGAAGTAGTCCTTAAGATCCCGATACATTCGCGAGAACCCCGAAAATTCGAAAAGTACCAAAACAGTCCCAAAAACTCCGGAATAGCCCAAAAATCCGAAGATACCGATATAATGCCGAGCACCTCGAAAATCTCGAAGTAGTCTCGAAAAACCCGGAATAGTACTGAAAATCCCGAAAATAGTTCAAAAATACCAAAATAGTCTCAAAAATCCCGATATATTACGGAGAAGCCCGAAAATCTCGAAGTAGTCTCGAAAACCCGAAATAGTCCTGAATATCCCGAAACTGTCCAAAAATCCCGATATATTTCCGAGAACCCCGCAAATCTCGAATAGTAGAAAAATTCAAATTGGTCCTAAAAATCTCTAAGTAGTCCCAAAAATCCCGAAAATCTCGAAGTAGTGTCGAAAAACCCGAAATAATCCCAAAAATTCCAAATTGGTCTCAATAATCCCGAAGATCCCGAAATAGCCCCGAGAACCCCGAAAACCTCGAAGTAGTCTCGAAAAACACGAAATAGTCCCAAAAATATCGAATTAGTCCCAAAAATCCCAAAGAAGTTGCGTTGTATAAAAGAGTATTATATAGTTGAAAAATCACTAAATCAAATGATTCGCTCTACAAACCAAGTCACAAATAAATTTGATTTCTGATTTGGAGGGCGAATCAAATTACAAATAAAATTTATCTTTTGTTTGGTTGACCAAGCAAATCACAAATAAAATTTATCTTTTATTTGGTCAGCAATCCAGATCACAAATCAAATATATTTGTTGATTAAACCAACACATTCCGAAGATCGAATCTAAAATCCCGGCAAACGGTTTCGTTCGGGTAACAAAAGGTGGTCTGATTATTTACAGTTGCTACCTACTCCAAGTATCGACATAAATGAATTCACGAATATACTCGACGAGCTCGTCTGCGATGCCCGTGGCAAAGCAAATATCATCATTGCCGGTGATTTCAACGCCTGGGCACTCAAATGGGGGTGTACGAAGAAAACCAGTAAAGGTAAAGCTCTTATGGAGGCTTTCGCCGCGCTTGATATCACTCTGCTTTACACAAACAATCAATGTACCTTTAACAGAGGTGGCCGGAAGTCGGTTATAGATCCACCAAAAAATGAAAAATGCCGGTTGTTATAAAATTATCACTGTCGCTTTATGGAATAGGCCCTTGGGCGATAAATTCGGTCAAACCATTAAAGTCACCGGGAACCGATGACATCATACTCGCGCAGCTGCAAAGGGTTTTTGCTAAAACACTAGAGAGACTGATAGACCTGTACATATGAAACGCGATTCCTCGTGACTATCTTTCAAAAGCTCAACACATTGGTAAAGTGGTCAGTGGAAGCCTTCACGCATGAAGATTATGCCTAAGTGCCTTCTTCGATATCGAGGGGGCCTTCAATAATGTCACTCCAGGGGCAATAGTCAAGTATATTCATAATCTGGAGGCTGAAACCAACCTAATACGCTTACTTCGTGGCAGAACTCTCGCGGCGGAGTGGGGGAGCATCTGCACTCAGTGCAGAGTCAATAGGAGCACTCCACAAGGCGGTATTCTCTTTCCCCTGCTCTGGATTGCAGTTCTAAACGACCTTCTATAGGAGCTGGAAAAAGTGGGCTTTCGGTTGATCGCCTATGTAGATGATGCAAAACTTTTCGTTAAGGGACGATTTTTTTACACCCTTATTGATCTGGCTCAAGGTTACCTGAACTAGGTAACTAGGTGGGCGATCAACGGCTGTCGTAGAAACCTAATATATGTATAGAAAAAGGTAGGAAAGGTCGGTTGCCTCATACTGCTGTAGGGGAGCTATCGGTAAAATTCATAGCTCTAGGAGACCAGATTTAAGCCTATATTGTTTCAAGGAGCCCTTGTCTGGTGGAACTCACTAGAGAATGATACACCAGTGTTGCCGTTGAGAATTTTCATAAAGTCGCAAAAAAGGGGTCATTGACGAAAAAAAGTGTCACCATATTATTTTTTCAAAGAGAAGAGTTGTATTTCCTTTAAAAAGTTTTAAGTTATGCGTTTTTTAGTAGCAATGTTCTGTTAACATTTCCTAAAAAAACTGTGAAAAGAGGCAAAAGTCGCACATAATTTTGGAAAAAATTCAAATTTTCAAAAAGTCGGGTCAAAGAGTATTGGTGCTTAAAAAGGGTCAAATTTGCCCTTTAGTCCCACAACGGCAACACTGTGCTACACGTGTAAAACAGGAATTAGTGGAGCATTATGAACCACACCTATACTGGCGCTTAACGTACATATGTATGTTGAACACAGCGCCTGCGGATATTGCAAACAGAATTGTCGCAGCACGAACTGCTATTAGGTTAAGGGAAACCGGGTCCTTTTGTGACATAAAATAGGGAAAGAAGACGTTTGTCGGCTGCCGCAAATGTTTTTATAGAGCACTTTAAAACAAGTTACCTCTCAAGGACTAGTGATGGGGGTTCTGACGGGCTATTGTGCGATTGGTATTCACGCAGTATTTATACTTTTGTATTAGCTGCCAAGAGGAAGATGAAGTGGAATCATCTTCACACTTTCTTTTAGACTTTCCAAGGCTAAGACTGTCGTAAGGCTAAGATGGAAGCATTTTGGCTCGCACTTCTCAACAAACACTGAGCTCTCAGGGATCGAAATTAACCGCATTCGAAATTTCGTAATCGGCTCGCGGTGTTAACTTAACCCAACCTAACCTGTACTTCTTTGAGCTGTGAAATAGTTGGCCACATTATGCATGATAGTAATCCTTGATATTAAAAATGATTTTAGCTCGGCACCCTGGTAAAAGATTATAGCGGCGCCAGATGGGCTTTCCGCGCCCGCGTACCTCACTAGAATAATCGCAAACTACTTTTATGGAAGAGTGCTACAATACAATACTCACGAGGGTGCCAAAGAATACAAAATTACCGGTGGTGTTCCTCAGGGTTCAGTGTTAGGACCTTTCCTCTGGAATATAATGTACGATAGAGTACTTCGACTCAATGTTCCGTAAGAAACCAAATTAGTAGTTATTGTAGTTGTAATAGTAGCTAAGCATCTACCCCAAATATCCACATTAGCGATTGGAACAGTAACGCTCATAGGTGAGTGGCTGGACTAGTTACAGGCAGGAAGATTCGCGAACATGTGTCATTCAACGTTAAAGGAGTCCTAGTAAACGCAAAACTCGCCATCAAGTATCTGGGTATCATATCAGATGCAAGGCTATGTTTCAAAGAGCACCTTGAATATGTTTTCGAAAAAGCTGCTAAAACATGCTGCGCCTTATCAAGAATGATAATCACAGTACTTGGCCCCAAGCAGAACAGAAGAAGTCTTTTAGAAGGAGTACTGAAGTCGGTATCCCTATATGGTGCGCAAGTTTGGGCAAATACGCTCGACACTAAGTCCTTCAGACGTGGTCTGGCATCCGTATACAGAATTTGCGCTCTAAGGGTTTGTTGTACAGAATCCGAAGATGCAGCTCTTGTTGTCACAGGTTTACATCCAATAGACCTCTTGGCTAAGGAGACCAATTTTTAGGTACCGGGTGAACTACCAAAAACTCTTAAAAAGAAAATTGCAAGAAACGATACTCTGGTAAACTGGCAAATGCGATGGCACGCAAGTAGAAATGGACGTTGGATCCACCGATTAATACCATAACTGGAACCATGGATAAACCGTTCTCATGGTGAGGTAAACTTTTCTTACAGGTCACAGCTGCTTTAAGGCTTTCCTCACACGCTTCAAGCTGGAAGACACTGATAAATGTGATTCCTGAGCTGGAAGCGTTGCCAAAGACGTCGAACATGTATTCTTCAACTGCAATAAGTTCGCCAGACAACGGACTTATCTGAGAGATGTCTTTAAAGTAGACCAAACTCCTGAAAATATTGTTGCAAATATGCTTCAATCCCCAAAAAATGGAATGCAGTTCCCAATATAGCAGCAAGAATCATGAACACACTCAGAAAAGCTGAACAAGACAGAAGAAGAGCCTTGGTAAGTTAAACCAGTATCCTGGTCGATAGGGGGTAGTAGGAAATGATTATCAAACTGGAAACTCCAGAACAGTAGCATACGTCTAAGCTTCGTAATCAAACCGCTTCACATAGGGGTATTTGAACGATTTAGGCGGCCAAAAACCAATTTGTCAAAATTTTGGAGAAAACTTAAAAAATTAGTCACTTTCAATAGAGAACATTCCAAATAACATTTCCCAGTCCCCCTCACTTTTCTAACTTGCACAGCGAACGCTCACCGTTGACCGGAAACAGAATATTATAACGCTGCGTATAAATAAATGTTCGCTCTATAGAAAGATCGCGACGCTTTTAAGTTAATATTTTGATTACTGCATTATATTCTTAAAAAGTAGTGATGGATCCGCATACAGACGGTAACAATGCATTTAAGGGTAAATTTTGTTTAATCATTTTATTAAGCAAAAGTTCAATTTAAATGTACCGAAAATAGCGGTTTTTAACGAGTGTTTTTTTGTTACGGGAGAGATCGCGTTATTGTTCTTTGTTCAGTTGAAAGCTTAGAAATTTGGCTAATATAGTGTGAAAAGACTGCCTGCAGAAAATGGCAGATAAGTGGTATTTCTTAACTTAGATAATGTATTAAGGAAAAATGTAAAAACCCAACTAGTATATAGTAACACTACTTTAGATAAATTTTAACACTAAATTAAACTTTTTAGATGAATTAGAGGCCGCTGAACTGGAATATGAATCCATTTAATTTAACAAATAAATAGTTTTCGAGATATTAGCAAAAGTCATGTTCTCTAGGACCTTCCGGTCCTGTTGCTAGAAATCTGTGGGAATGTAAGGCGTATATTTTTCGGAATGAACATTTATTTTCCTTTACATTGGTGTTATATAAGTGATGACTAAAGAAATAGTTTTGGGTATACAAGCGTTTAAATTTAGATAAATGTCAGTTTAGATAAGACTACGATATTTCATAAATTTTGTATCCGAATTGTTAAAAATTAGTATCTAAAGTAAAATTTTGGAAAAAATAGGAATATTATTAAAGTTTTAGAAAATGGGTGTGGCCCCGCCCACGTATGATGAAGTGCTGTATCTCAGTATCCGTTTCACTAATTCGTACCAAACTCGGTATGAGCCTTGCTTAGGCTATATCTAACATAACTGCTAAAAATTCTTGAGATCGGGCGATAACCACGCCCACTTTACATATAACGGTAATTTACAGAAACGCGAAAACTGCGATAAATCAATAACTACTGAAGCTAATTCACACTAAATCGATTCTTGGAATAACCGCTTAGCATTAATTCAAATTACTATAATTTTTTGGATAATAGGCCTGGCGCCGCGCACTTTTGACCACAAATATATATCTCGATAACCGATTTATCAATTTGTACCGAACTCGGGGCACTTGGTATGGAAAAGCAATGCGTTGAAAATACGAAAACTCCGATATTTCAGTAATTGAGGGCGCTAATTTACTCCAAGTTAATACTTACAAAACAAACAAAAAATAAGATTGTTATTCTTACAAAAATGTAGTTTTATTACATTGGGTGCATTCGAGCTTTCCTGATGACATGTTGCTGATGCTCAACTTAAACTTTTCCAAAATGTTGCAGAAATTGCGTAGTCAAATTTCTTATGTTGCTTTTGATTTGCCAATGATGAGTAACTGATTGTCAAAATTTTGTTCGCCCAAATTTTCGCGTAGAACGTGATACTCTTTCATAAAGGAGTAACACTGCCGCATTAATTGCACCTCGAATACACCCATTTCTTACCTATACTGTGATACATATTTAAATTATTTAATTCCTTTAATTAAAGTTCAATTTAATTTTTTAAACCCTGGAAGGTTCCTTAGAGATAAAGCCATTTTTCTTTATGTCTTTTATTTTATCTATCTTAGTCTCTGTCGTTTTTTATGTTATCATTTTTGTATTCACCATTTCCTTCCTTTTATCCAGATCTTTATTTTCATTAATTTCTTCATGTACATACATATTCACCCACACCTTTGCTTTGGACGGCCTGTAGTAGCAGGTTAGTTGCGAAATAAGTCTAAACGAATAAGTAACCCCGACGATGAGCGACAGGAATGGAGGACGCAGTACAAAAGCTAGCAAGTCCGCTGAAGTTCGTGTGACAGTGGCGAGTCGACACCGTCTCTTTGAAGTATGTGTCCCCCTCATCATGCATGGGCTTGATGAGTTACCAAAATCCAGTCGCGATGGATCCACAATGGGCGGCTTCCTGTTCAGCGTCTGTTCGCCATGTGAGGTACGGCTGATATTATAATCTGGGCGGTACACGTCGCAGCATGTTGGGAGTCCTTTGAAAGCTGGACAGCTGCTTCTCCGCTGGTGGGACGGAGAGGGTGATGTGAGCCTGCTCTTCGGAGGTGTCAGCCGCGGTGTATATCAGTAACAAGCCACTTCGGGCCCTGGTCAGGAAGTGTGCATTGGACGCAGGAGTAGTAGCCTGCGTTGCTCCGGGCGAGCGCCGGTCCGTCCGTATTTTCCGGGACTGGTAAAGCGAACGACAGTCCTCAGAGAATTGGGGTAGGGCATCGTCGCCGAGGGTATACTCATTCCTGTCTATTTCGGCCCACCCCCCTGCACACAATGCGCTGGAGAACATAAACTAATGGAACAAAATATGAGAAATAATACGAGAAACAACAACAATAGCACAGCAGCAACATACACGGCATCATAATGAGCAGCGACACTGAAAGCTTGGATGGCGGTAGTGGCAAGGTGTCCGAGGCAGAGCCGTTCAAGAGAACACCGATTGCGGAAAAGGACCCTTTCAAGCGCGCAGCACGACTGGTTCGGTCGCCTACGAAGGTGCTCAACGTAGAGAAGGCAGTACGAGCGAGGTCGTCACCACCAGCGTTGCAGGATAGCACGGCACAGGCGAAAGCAGTGCAATCGCGTGGAGAATATATGTCGGAGCTAGGCGACAGGAACACTTTCGAAAAGAACGGTCGTGGCTCGGTGATTGACACCACGTTCGCTAGCAGTTCGTTAGTGCGGTCAACAAGGGGGGG
>NW_016157835.1:84784-95853 GCF_001687245.7 Rhagoletis zephyria | reverse complement strand
GGGGGGGGGGGGGGGGGGGTGTCAGATCTCTATACGCATAGTGACAATTTGACCATTATAGTCGAAATCGGAAACAACGCGCAGAGTCGAAAATGTGTCCTCACCAGGAAGGTACAGACTAGAGGTTAGAAAGTCTAAACGCTTGACGAAGAACTCTTCAGACTCATGATGGAGGGGAATCTGGCCAGCGCAGAAGATACGGAACGACAGGTGGAAATTCTGGTGGAACTGGTACTGGTGGAACGAGGAAATTGACATCTTACGAAGTGAATGCCACAAATCGAGGCGCCTTTACCAAAGGAGACAGTGATCGGCGGAGCACACATGGCTATGCGAGTGCTTTAAAAGGAAGCGAAGCGACCTCAAGAAGGCAATAAGAAGAAGTAACTCGTGCTTCTTCAAAGAGCTCAGTGAAAAGGTAGACGAAACCCGTGGGGTGATGCGTACAAAGTGGTGATGAGGAAAATTAAATGTGATAAAGGGCAAGCGCCAACTTGCCCCATACTACCCTGAAGAACGACAGCTGCGAAAAGAACAACCTGCGGTAATGGACGTACCAGTAGTCACTGATGAGGAAGTAATCCAAGCGGCGGAAAGGTTTGGCAATGCCAAAGCACCAGGTCTGGATGGTATTCAAAACAAAGTTCTTAAGGTTGCCATTATGCACAATACCAACCCGTTCACAGGCTTATTTTACCGGTGTTTGCGAGAAGTGCAATGGGGTATAGGGAGTGCAATGGGGTATAGTCGTTGCACTGGGTATGCAGTTACAGTTGCCTGGCTATACTCAATCCCGACTCTTGCGTCCTCGTTCGCGCACTCTGGGCAACGTGAGCAACCCATGTGCAAGATACGGTAACCAATCCGAGTGGAGCCTTGGGTCACGGCAGAAAGAGAGGGAGCTTCGGTGGGGCCATTCCGATATTCGGTTTAAGGGCTCACTGAAGTCTGCAGCGTCAGTTCACCAATAGGTGCGGCTGCAAGTGGGTGTCTGCGTGGAGCAAGCGGCTCGCTATATAAACGTGTATTTGGTCGCGAAACCACCTCGTCCTAGCAATGGGTTGTGCGCTGTCTTTGGGACCCGCCACGTAAAATCCATTTCAAGCGAAGAAGCAAGGCAAAGCCTCGGATGAGACCCCCTTTATGATGATGACCACGGTAAACGTTAAAGGACTACGATTTGAGGGCATGCACCTGGAATGTCCGGACCTTATGGGCTGGTTGATGTCCTCGTAAAGACAAAAGCTGACATCACCGCCATCCAAGAAATGCGTTGGATGGGGCTATGGCAAGCAATGTCTGGGGCCTTGCGACGTCTACTACAGCTGCTATGTAAAGGAGCACAAATTCGGTGTCGGATTTGTGGTGGGATAGAGACTCCGTCGCCGAGTACTGTCGTTCACCCCTGTGTACGAGCGTCTAGCCACAATCCGCATCAAAGCGAAATTCTTCAACATCTCGNACAAATTCGGTGTCGGATTTGTGGTGGGATAGAGACTCCGTCGCCGAGTACTGTCGTTCACCCCTGTGTACGAGCGTCTAGCCACAATCCGCATCAAAGCGAAATTCTTCAACATCTCGCTCATCTGCGCCCATTCCCCGACGGAAGAGAAGGATGAGGCATAAAGGATCTCTTCTATGAGCGCTTGGAGCGCACGTACGAGCGCTGCCCCAGTCATGATATCAAAATCGTGCTTGGCGACTTCAATGCCAGGGTGGGCAAGGAAGGAATCTTTGGAACCACCGTCGGAAAATTTACCCTCCCCGACGAACCATCCGACAACAGACTGAGGCTGATCGTCTCGCCGGGGCCCGCAACATGGTAGTATGCAGTACTAGGTTCAAGCACAAAAATATCCATCAAGCTACGCGGCTGTCTCGGGATGAAAAACGAGAAACCAAATCGATCATGTTGTGATAGACGGAAGGCACGCTTTCAGTGTTTTAGACGTACGCACACTCCGAGGCCCAAACATCGACTCGGACCACTATCTTGTTGCAGCCAAGATACGCACCCGCCTCTGTGCAGCAAAAAATGTGCGCCCAAATATGCAAGGAAAGCTTAACGTCGAAAAGCTGCAATCACAACAGACAGCCAGCGCTTTCGCTACTCGACTCTCACACCTGCTCTCAGAGAGCACTCTTTAACAAACCGACATATGCGAGCAGTGGAACCACATTTCCCGTTAATTAAGTACCGCCGCCGAAGAAGTAGTCGGATTTCAGCGAGCCCGAAAGAACAACTGGTACGATGAGGAGTGTCAGGAAGCTACAGAGAAAAAAGATGCCGCCTACAGGGCCACGCTGCGATCGGGCGCAACGCGCGCTATGTGGGACCGCTATAGGGACCTGAAGAGGGAAGCGAGACGTATTTGCCGCAATAAGAAGGGAGAGACCGATATACGTTAGTGCGAAGACTTGAAATGCTGGCCGACAGGAAGAATGCCCGAAAATTTTACTAAGGAGTTAGGCGACCTACGGAAGGTTTCAAGACCAGGACGTACTCCTGTAAGAACAACAATGGCGACCTAGCAACCGATGTTCAGAGCATACTTAAATTATGGAGGGAACATTTCTCCGTCCTACTGAATGGTAGCAGCACGAAAAGTTGTGGAGAAGACGAATAAGTCGATAATGACGGAGTCGACGTTCCACCGCCTGATTATGACGAAGCACGAATAGCAATAACGCGGATGAAAACAACAAAGCTGCTGGAGCTGACAGCCTGCCAGCTGAGCTATTCAAGTACGGCGGCGAGGAGTTGATAAGGTGCATACATCAACTCTTGGTCAGAATAAGGTCAGATGAGCGCATGCCCGACGACTGGAATTTAAGTATGCTCTGCCCAATCCACAAGAAAGGTGACCCCGCCATTCGCGCCAACTATCGCAGGATCAGCCTTCTATGCATAAGTTACAAGGTCTCATCGAGCGTATTGTGTGAAAGACTGATGCCCACCGTCGATGAACTGATTGGGACTTATCAGTGTGGCTTTAGACCTGGCAAATCCACCATAGACCAGGTATTCACAATACGCCAAATTTTGGAAAAGACCCGCGAGAAAAGGATCGACACTCACCATTTTGTCGACTTTAAAGCCGCTTTTGAGAGCACTAAAGGGAGTTGCTTATACGCCGCTATGTCTGAATTTGGCATCCCCTCAAAGCTCATACGACTGTGTAAAATTACGTTGAGCAATACCACCAGCTCCGTCAGAATTGGGAAAGGTCTCTCCGAGCCGTTTGCCACTAAACGGGGTTTCAGACAGGCCGATTTCCTTTCATGTGACTTCTTTAATTTGATGTTGGAGAACTCAGGAACAATTTACTGCAAGAGCGTGCAATTGCTGGCTTATGCCGGTGACATCGATATCATCGGTATCAAAAACCGCGCAGTCTGTTCTGCCTTTTCCAAGTTGGATAAGGAAGTAAATTGAACGGGTCTGGTGATAAACGAGGACCAGACGAAGTATCTCCTGTCATCAAACAAACAGTCAGCACACTCGCGCCTTGGCACCCACGTCACTGTTGAGAATTACAATTTCGAGAAAGTAGAGAATTTCGTTTACTTGGGAACCAGTATTAACACCGATAATAATGTCAGCATGTAAATCCAACGCAGAATCACTCTTGCCAACAAGTGCTACTTTGGACTGAGTAGGAAATTCAAGAGTAAAGTCCTCTCTCGACGTACGAAAACCACGCTCTATAAGTCACTCATCATGCCGTGCTGGTATATGGCGAAGAAGTATGGACAATGACAACATCCGATGAGGAGGGTCTTGGAGTGTTCGAGAGAAAGGTTTTGCTGAAGATTTACGGGCCCTTACGCGTTGGAACAATGAGCTATATGAGCTTTACAACGACATGGTAATAATGCAGCGAATTAAAGTACAGCGGCTTGGTCATGTCATTCGAATGGACACCGACGCTCCAGCTGTGAAAGTATTCAACTCGAAACCCGCTGGTGGTAGCGGAGGAAGAGGGAGGCCTCCATTGCGATGGAAAGATCAGGTAGAAAAGGACTTGGCTTCACTTGGCGTTTCCAACTGGCGTCAGTTGGCACAGAAGAGAAACGACTGGCGTCCTTTACTGAACTCGGGCAAAATCGGTTAGGCGGTTACAGCGCCAAATAAGAAGAAGAAGAAGAAGAAGTTGGCGAGAAGGAGTCTTCCCAAAAATCTGGAAGAAGCAGCGGTTGGTTTTGCTGCAGAAACCGAATAAACCTGCCGGGGAACCAAGCTCGTGCCGACCGCTTTGCATGTTGGACACGCTTGGAAATATACTGGAGCGACTTATTTGTGTACGACTAGAGCAACACCTAGAGGAAGAATCCTCTGGCTCGCCGATAACCAATATGAATTCCGAAGACAGACGTCAACTATCGACGCAATTAAAAAGCTTACTGATATCGCAAGCAAGGTAATCGAAGGATCTAGATGGATGTATTGCGGCCTTCTGGCCACACATAATAAGCGCCCAGGAGTGCAAGAAAACACCGCTGTATCTGCTGAGAATTGTTTCCAACTACTTGTAAAATAGGCTGCTACTCTACGACACTGATGAAGGACCCAGAAAGTCCTACTGCTGTGGAACGTCTCTACGATGGAGTACTGCGCCTACCACTACCAAGGGAGGTACAAATCATCGGGTACGCTGACGATATCGTAGTAACAGTACTGGCTAAAGAACTCAACGAAATAGAGATTCTATGCAATAATACTGCGCAAAAAATCAAAAACTAGCTCACGGCAACAAAGCTTCAACTAGCGGGGCGAAAAACTGAAGCGGTGTTGCTAACAAGCAGGAAAAAGGTACAAAATGCTACGCTTAACATTGACGGGTATAGCATCACGACACAGTAGCCGTTGAAGTATTTAGGGGTGATGATAGACGCGAGGCTCAACTACAAGACGCACATCGGCAAAGCTTGTAAGAAAGCGGCAAGGGTTACGGCGGCGCTAACGAGGACAACGTCCTACATTGGCGGACCAAGTCAGGGCAGGCCAGCACTCCTGGGTAAAGTGAGTCAGTCTATACTAATGTATGCTGCGCCCAGCCCTCCAGCAGAAGACATATGCCAAGACAGCGAAGTCAGTGACCCGGTTAAACGCTGTCAGGGTTGTCAGTGCTTTCCGCACGGTATCACACCAGACCGTTGGAGTCATAGCGGGTATCATGCCATGGAACTTGAGAGAATTTTCGACAAGTCAAGAAACATCGGCAGGCGACTAACAGTTGAAAACGGGAAGAAGAAAGACAGACTAGCTTATACGATTGGCAGAGACGCTGGGATGCGACGACGAAAGGAAGGTGGGCGCACAGGCTAGTCGTGGGTTGAGAAGAAACACGGCGAGACTGATTACTATGTAACGCAGTTTCTGACGGGGCATGGCTGTTTTAGAGAATATCTGCACAAGTACGGACACGATGATGGGACAGAGTATTCTGGCTGCGGTAGTAGCGGTGAAGATTTGGATTTGGAAGATTCCCCCTCCGTTGAAAAAAAAAACTTTGCTAATATATTAACGGCCTTATTCATAAAAAATAAAATAGGTTTAAAAAGCTTTATAAATTGACGTTTTCATAAATTTTTCAATTTATAAACCTTTTCTAAAGGTACTTTATTTTCATGAACAAGGCTATAAGTATTTAAATTTACCTTCCCCTTTGTCTTAATAATAATAATAATAATAATAATAATAATAATAATAATAATAATAATAATAATAATAATTGATTGGCGCTTGCACATATATTAGTGTTTGTCCAAGCTTCTCCTCCGAATTGTGGCGTGCGCCTTGATGTTGTCACACAAAGCGGAGGGACCTACAGTTTTACGCCGACTCCGAACGGCGATTGTATTATTATGAGAAGCTGTTTTTCATGACATAAATACACTCGGAGGTTTGCCATTGCCTGCCGAGGGTCGACCGCTGTTAAGAAAAAAACCTTTTTTCTATATTTTTTGCAATGTTGCTTTGACCAGGGCTTGAACCCTGGAGCTGCGAAGTGGAATCGCGCAGTGCTTACCACTACGCCACAGCGGCCGACTACATAAAATACTAAATAACTAAATAAATAGATCAATGGTTAGCTAAATAAATGAAGTAAAAAAGAAGTAGGAGATAGGGAAATTACCTTAAATATACCGGTTATATACTACTTACCTTAGTAATACTTACCTTTGACTTAGCATACTTAGCCTTAATATAAACACTTATCTTCACTTCACATACTTAGATTTTAACTTAAATTGGTTTAAATTATTTACCTTAATACCTTACATAGAATTAAGCCTATGACTAATCGCAAGAAAATTAATTTTAAATAAAACTGTAAATTTAAAATGGGACACTGACTATTATACTATTTAGGAAGGTATGTAGGAACTTGTAATAGGTTCATTTTTTTGTAAACTCGGGTAAAATTTCCTTTTAGCTACTAACGTAATCCTGTTGGTATCTGGCAAGAAACATGTGATTAGTTTAACTGGATTTATATACAAAAACCCAAGGGAAATGCGTAATCATGCGAGGTATTTGCGTAATATATATACTTATCTTCTTCTTCTATATTAATAAAAATATTGTGTTCGTATGTCACGGTCGTCAAAGCTAGAGAACGGCTGAACCGATTTGAATAATTTTTTTTTTGTATTGTTTGGTATAATACCAGAACCAATGATTGGAGGGTTGCCACCTATTTGAAAATTTTTAAACCAAATTAAAGAGTTTTAAGAAATATTTTTGACGAGGGTTGCCTCCTATTTGAAAATTTTAACTCTGACAAATTGATAAAATAAATGAATTATTGCCATGTGGGTGTAAAACTAAAAATTTTTAAGAAGGCGTACAGCCGAAAATATGTTTGAAGAGTGTTGCCACCTGTTTGAAAATTTAACTAAAGTACATCGATAAAATAAATGAAATATTACATTATGGGTATCAAATAAAAGAGGTTTAAGAAAGGTATCTGTTGGAAATATTTTGGAGAAAGGTTGCCACCAATTTTAAAATTTTAACTCGGTTAAATTGATAAAGTAAATTAAATATTGCCATGTGGATATCAAACTAAAGAATTTTAAGAAGGCTTACAGTCGAAAATATTTTAAAGGAGGGTTGCCACCTGTTAAAAAATTAAGCGCAATTTTATTGATATACTAAATGATATATTACAATATAGATATTAAATTCAAGAGGTTTAAGAAAGATAGCTGCTGGAAATATTTTTGAGTAAAGTTGCCACATCTTTGAAAATTTAAGCTCAGTTATTTTGATAAAATAAATGAAATACGGTAATTTGGGTATCAAACTTTAGATTTTTAAGAAGGCTTACAGCCGAAAATATGCCTGAGGAGGGTTGCCACCTGTTTGAAAATTTAACTCAATATAATTGAAATAGGTATCAAATTAAAGAGGTTGAGGAAAGAAAACTTTAGGAAATACTTTTGTGCAGGATTGCCACCTATTTGAAAATTTTAACTCAGTTATATTGATTAAACAAATGAAATATTGCAATGTGGGTAGCGAACTAAAGAGTTTTTAAAAGTCCTACAGTAGAAAGTTTCTTTGAAGAGGGTTGCCACCTGTTTGAAAATTTATCTCAATTAAATTGGTAAAATAAATGAAATGTTACAATATCGGTACCAAACTAAAGGCATTTAAAAATCTTGATTTAGAAATCTATATTTATATATATAAAAATGTTGTGTTCCTTTGTCACGGTCATCGAAACTCGAGAACCGCTGAACTGATTTGAATAATTTTTTTTTTTATTGTTCGGTATCATAGCAGGATCATTTATATTACAAAAATAAATAAATGAAGTATTTCAATATTAAGGTTTACGGCCGAAAATATATTTGAGGAGGGTTGCCACCTGTTTGAAAATTTAACTAAATTTACATAATTGATAAAATAAATGACTTATTAAAATATAGGTATTAAATTAAGGAAGTTTAAGATAGATGACTGTTGGAAATATTTTTGAGGAGAGTTGCCACCTTTTTGAAAATTTTAACTCGAAAGCTTAGTATGTTGCACCAATGTATTTTCAATATAAAGCGATAAAATAAATAAACCAACGAAAAATTAGTCCCTTGTCAAATATGTTTGATTTATTATTATTTTTTTTTATGGATATGTACACATGTAGAGCGGCTACGGACGATGTGTGGTGGCTGACGGCCGTTCCTGGTTGAATACGGGAAAATAAGTACCCGCGCTCTTTTCAATAGAATTGAGTTCAACCTCAAAGCAGTAAAACTGTTTGGAGGGGAAGTTAAAAAATAGTTAATTTGGCGGGAAAAGTTTATGACAGTTTCTAATAAATACATATGTACATTAGAGTGGTCCAAAAGAAGAAAGTCGGAGTTTTAATGCCGGCACACCCTAGGATTGATCCATATCGAAAAAAATATACCCCTATTTTTTTTTTTTGAAATCAAAAAATATTTAGGGAGTGCTCAAAGCGTTCAAAGTTTTCCATGTATTTTATATGGAGAAAAAACAATTTTTCGTAGAAATGGTATAAAACTCTTGAAAATCAATATTTTTCGACCGGAAAACTATGGTTCTCTTCAGGAGACTAATATCCAATTGTTTATTTAACCATTTTTTATGATTAAAGATTTTTTATTGGTCCCCCCATTGCATTTTCTAAGGGCTTTGGAGGACCTATAAAATATAGTTACCATGAAAAAATTGTTAAAGAAACAATTGAGTATTATTACTGGGAATCTCCTGAAGATAAGTAAAGTTTTCCGATCGAAAAATATTGATTTTCAAGAATTCTACACTATTTCTACGAAAAGATGTTTTTTCTCCATATAAAATACATGGAAAACTTTGAGCGCTTTGAGCACTACCTAAATTATTTTTTATTTCAAAATAAAAAATATGGGTATATTTTTTTCGGTATATAACAATCCTAGGGGGTGGCGGCATTAAAAATCCGACCTTATTTTTTTACATACATTTTTGGACCACTTTAGTGTACATGTATGCGTACATATGTACCTATATTATTAAGCATTAGGGTGGACCGTTTTGGATTGATTAAATAAATGAAATATTGCAATGTGGGTATCAAACTAAAGAGTTTTAAGAAGACTTACAATCGAAAATATGTTTGAGGAACAATATGGGTGCCAAACGAAAGGTATTTGAAAAATCTTGATTTGGAAATATTTTTTATAAAATAAAAGTAAAGACTGATAATATTGAAATTAAATGAAATATTACACAACTGGTTCCAAACGAAAAGTATTTGGGAAAGCTTTACTAGGGAATTTTTTTAAATCTTTCCACTTATCCAAAATCCGAACATTGTAAATAAATATAGAATTTACAATATTTTATCAAACGAAGTGCTCATATTATCAACGAAGAGCTGGTATACAAATTACTTAATGTAAAAAATTCATAAACAAGTAATTTTCAAGCAAACAACACACCGACTCCAATTCTTATATAAAAGTGTAATAGTACGGTTAATTTTTTCATGATCCAATGATCGGATCTAAACCAAATTAGTATGGGATCACCTGGAAATCGGTTGACGTGGTCCAAAGTTATGCGGTAACATGCATAAAAAAAAATCCGACGAAATGATAACCTTCTCCTTTTTTTTGAAGTCGGCTAAAACTACTGAAACAAATAACAAAATGATAAAAGAGTACCGAAAACAAAAAACTATCGCATGAAAGCTGTTTAAAAAATACTTAATGAAAACATAAAATTGGTGACACCATTCCCTAGCATTATAAATCAGTCAACTTTTAATCGTAAGCAATTTCGTTTGGGGTCGCCAAGGCCTACTACGTATATTGCGAGTAAAGAAATTTTGAATAACATGAGATAATATTATTATGATTATGATTATTTAAAGTTTATTTATTTGTTTGTCTACAGAACTCTTTGTTACCGACTATTGAAATGAAATGAAAGTTTTAAATTGTATCAAATAGGACTTAGTTAAATAAACAAAAAAGATCGAGCTTAAATTGTATAATATTTACACTAAAATCAAGAGCACCACAGTAGCTATTGCATAATCGAGCACATCGTACGAGAATTTCATTAAATGCATAATTAGTCTTATTGTTTGACTGAGTAAATAAGTGATTAGTACTTAAAATATGAGGAGAAATATGACTCTGAAACAGATCAGATAGCTCACAGCACTTGTTATTGCCGTTGATGATGTTATATACAAAAATTAATGAGAAATACGCCCTTCTATCGCATAGGGATTGCAGCCCAAGTAATTTGCGGCGCCCTGTGTAGTGAATATGGTCAATTGGCCAGTCGATCTTATAGAAAACCATTTTTGTAAAAACCTTTTGAACTTTTTCAATTTTATTTGCGTGAACCTCATAGTAAGGATTCCATACTAGGGAGCAGTATTCAAGCCGAGATCTGACTAAGGCAACGTAAAGCGACTTCAGAGTTTGAGGGTCTTTAAAATCAGAGGAATTTCTTCTGATGAAACCAATCATTGCGAATGCTTTAGACACAATGTAGTCAATTTGTCGTGTGAATGAAGGCTTGGTGTCGTAAACAACGCCAAGATCTTTCATCTCGTAGCTACGGCTTATAATACAATTGTTCAAATTGTAACCATAATCAATCAAATTTGGCTTTCTAGTGTAAGTTACAGTGAAACATTTTTTAACATTCAGAAAAAGATTATTTATAGAGCACCATTGTTCGAATGCATGCAGATCGGATTGCAACTTTACGCTATCTGATAAGCTACGCAGCTCTAGCAGAAGTTTTACGTCGTCTGCAAACATCAGACAATTGGCGAACTTGAAATGATTCGGCAAGTCGTTTATAAAAAGAATGAATAGCAGTGGACCACAGTGAGTTCCTTGAGGTATGCCAGACCATGCCTCGACAAAAGTCTTTGATACGGAAGTGCCAATTTTTACGAATAGTTTTCTACCCTTCAGGAAACTAGCGAAGAAATCTAGGAGTTTACCACTTACTCCATAACGCTCCAGCTTATACAACAGTATTGAATGGTCGACCTTATCGAAGGCCTTTGAAAAGTCAGTGTAAATTA
>NW_016157835.1:70782-84759 GCF_001687245.7 Rhagoletis zephyria | reverse complement strand
GCGGTAACATGCATAAAAAAAAATCCGACGAATTGATAACCTTCTCCTTTTTTTTGAAGTCGGCTAAAAACTACTGAAACAAATAACAAAATGATAAAAGAATACCGAAAACAAAAAACATAAACATAAAATTGTTGACACCATTCCCTAGCATTATAAATCAGTCAACTTTTAATCGTAAGCAATTTCGTTNCTATAATTGAAATAGGTATCAAATTAAAAGGGTTGAGGAAAGAAAACTTTAGGAAATACTTCTGTGCAGGACTGCCACCTATTTAAAAATTTTAACTCAGCTATATTGATTAAACAAATGAAATACTGCAATGTGGGTAGCGAACTAAAGAGTTTTTAAAAGTCCTACAGTAGAAAGTTTCTTTGAAGAGGGTTGCCACCTGTTTGAAAATTTATCTCAATTAAATTGGTAAAATAAATGAAATGTTACAATACCGGTACCAAACTAAAGGCAATTAAAAATCTTGATTTAGAAATCTATATTTATATATATAAAAATGTTGTGTTCCTTTGTCACGGTCATCGAAACTCGAGAACCACTGAACTGATTTGAATAATTTTTTTTGTATTGTTCGGTATCATAGCAGGATCATTTATATTAAAAAAATAATTAAATGAAGTATTTCAATATTAAGGTTTACGGCCGAAAATATATTTGAGGAGGGTTGCCACCTGTTTGAAAATTTAACTAAATTTACATAATTAATAAAATAAATGACTTATTAAAATATAGGTATTAAATTAAGGAAGTTTAAGATAGATGACTGTTGGAAATATTTTTGGTGAGAGTTGCCACCTTTTTGAAAATTTTGACTCGAAAGCTTAGTATGTTGCACCAATGTATTTTCAATATTAAGCGATAAAATAAATAAACCAACGAAAAATTAGTCCCTTGTCAAATATGTTTGATTTATTATTATTTTTTTATGGATATGTAATAATGTAGAGCGGGTACGGACGATGTGTGGTGGCTGACGGCCGTTCCTGGTTGTATACGGGAAAATAAGTACCCGCGCTCTTTTCAATAGAATTGAGTTCAACCTCAAAGCAGTAAAACTGTTTGGAGGGGAAGTTAAAAAATAGTTAATTTGGCGGGAAAATTTATGACAGTTTCTAATAAATAAATGTGTACATTAGAGTGGTCCCAAAAAATAAAGTCGGAGTTTTAATGCCGGCTCACCCTAGGACTGATCCATATCGAAAAAATATACCCCTATTTTTTATTTTGAAATCAAAAAATATTTAGGGAGTGCTCAAAGCGTTCAAAGTTTTCCATGGTTCTCTTCAGGAGACTAATATCCAATTGTTTATTTAACCATTTTTTATGATTAAAGATTTTTTATTGGTCCGCCCATTGCATTTTCTAAGGGCTTTGGAGGACCTATAAAATATAGTTACCATGAAAAAATTGTTAAAGAAACAATTGAGTATTATTACTGGGAATCTCCTGAAGATAAGTAAAGTTTTCCGATCGAAAAATATTGATTTTCAAGAATTCTACACTATTTCTACGAAAAGATGTTTTTTCTCCATATAAAATACATGGAAAACTTTGAGCGCTTTGAGCACTACCTAAATTATTTTTTATTTCAAAATAAAAAATATGGGTATATTTTTTTCGGTATATAACAATCCTAGGGGGTGGCGGCATTAAAAATCCGACCTTATTTTTTTTACATACATTTTTGGACCACTTTAGTGTACATGTATGCGTACATATGTACCTATATTATTAAGCATTAGGGTGGACCGTTTTGGATTGATTAAATAAATGAAATATTGCAATGTGGGTATCAAACTAAAGAGTTTTAAGAAGACTTACAATCGAAAATATGTTTGAGGAACAATATGGGTGCCAAACGAAAGGTATTTGAAAAATCTTGATTTGGAAATATTTTTTATAGGATTATCATCTATCTAAAAGTAAAGACTGAAAATATTGAAATTAAATGAAATATTACATAACTGGTTCCAAACGAAAAGTATTTGGGAAAGCTTTACTAGGGAATTTTTTTAAATCTTTCCACTTATCCAAAATCCGAACATTGTAAATAAATATAGAATTTACAACATCTTATCAAACGAAGTGATCATATTATCAACGAAGAGCTGGTACACAAATTACTTAATGTAAAAAATTCATAAACAAGTAATTTTTAAGCAAACAACACACCGACTCCAATTCTCATATAAAAGTGTAATAGTACCGTTAATTTTTTCATGATCCAATGATCGGATCTAAACCAAATTAGTATGGGATCACCTGGAAATCGGTTGACGTGGTCCAAAGTTATGCGGTAACATGCATAAAAAAAAATCCGACGAATTGATAACCTTCTCCTTTTTTTTGAAGTCGGCTAAAAACTACTGAAACAAATAACAAAATGATAAAAGAGTACCGAAAACAAAAAACTATCGCATGAAAGCTGTTTAAAAAATACTTAATGAAAACATAAAATTGTTGACACCATTCCCTAGCATTATAAATCAGTCAACTTTTAATCGTAAGCAATTTCGTTTGGGGTCGCCAAGGCCTACTACGTATATTGCGAGTAAAGAAATTTTGAATAACATGAGATAATATTATTATGATTATGATTATCATTACTATTGTGAACTCCTATTCCCAATCAAGGATTCCCAAATTAAAGCGAAAGCAGAAGAGCATTTACGATCGCATGATGCAAATGTTAAGATAATAAGAGCTGCAGAACTGAACCATGTAGGAACATTTTTTTTACAAGGGCGTGTAGTTTCTGGCGTGTGCCGATGACATCGACATCAACGGTAACAAAAATAGCGAAGTCTCTTCTGCCTTTTCCAAGCTGGATAAGGAAGCAAAGCGAATGCGCCTGGTGGTAAACGAGGACAAGACGAAGTATCTCCAGTCACCGCGTTCGCGCCTTGGAACCCACGTCACTGTTGACAGTTATAATTTCGGGAAAGTGGAGAATTTCATTTACTAGGGAACCAGCACTATCACCGATAAAAATATCAGCATGGAAAACCCACGCAGAATTACTCTTGCCAACAGGTGCTGCTTTGGACTGAGTATGCAATTGGGGAGTAAAGTCCTTTCTCGACGTACAAAAACCGCACTCTATAAGTCAGTCATCATGCCCGAGCTGTTATATGCCGCAGAAGCTTAGACAATGACAACATTTTATGAGGCGGCTCTTGGAGTATCCGAGAGAAAGATCTTACGGAAGATATACAGGCTTCTACGCATGGGCGACGATGTTACCGTAGACGATGGAACGATGAGTTGTATGAGCTTTACAACTAAATGTACATAGTGCAGCGAATGAATATAGAGCGGCTCCGCTGGCTTAGACATGTCGTTCAATAGGAACCGAAGTTTCAGGTGTAAAAGAATTCAACTCGCAAGCCGATGGTGGTAGCAGACGAATAGGAAGCACCCATGGCAATGGAGAGACCAAGTTGGCACAGAGAGAAATGACTGGCGTTCTTTGTGGAGCTCGGCCAAAATGGCTTAGGCGGTTACAAAGCCAAAGTAGAAGAAGAATATGCAAATGATAAATGACGGAGTTGGGGGACCATTTTCTTGGATGCGCCAGGAGGAACTAGCAAAATATTCCTTATCAGATGGATTCTGGCAACGGTTCGATCAAAAAATTACATTACCTTAGCTATCGCTTCGTCTGGAATTGCTGCGACATTATTACCAGGTGGAAACATTGCCAATTCAGCTCTTTAGCTGCCATTGAACATATAAATCATCGAAACTCCCACGTGCAATATTTCCAGAGCATCCGGTATGAAAAAAGTTTACCAAAAAATTAAATTCATTGTTTGGGATGAGTGCACCATGGCACATAAAAAATCGTTTGAGGCTTTTGATCCATTGTTGCGGGATTTGCGTGGAAACGTTCAACCATTCGGGATATTGCTCGCAGGAGATTTTACGAAAACATTGTCTGTAGTTTCTCGATTAACACGAGAGATAAATGCTTGCCTGAAATAGTCAACATTGCGACAAGACGAACATACATACACTGCAGCTGAAGTATTCGCGCGACAATAACTGGACATTGGGAACGCAAAGCTGCCAGTCAATGAGAGATTAAGACGAATTTTATGGCCTGATAATTTTTGTAAATTAGAAACATCGAAAGGAGAACTGATCGAAAGAATGTTTCTTTATTAAGAAAATTAATTTTAGGAATCACGATTGGCTCAGTGAACGGGCTATTCTTGCTGCGAAGAATAAGGAGGCCTATCAACTAAATAATAGTGGTATTGACAACAGTCGTTGCTTGAGCTGATCAGCTCTTTTACTAGACTGCCAGACCACTTGCTCACTTTGGTGAATACCACTAATGTTATTCAATCCAGCATTCAACGTGAGGAAATAGCATATACGTCGATAAACACCGTTGTGGAAAAAGACCATCCAACGAAATTTTTGAACTCGATTAATCTTCCAGGGAGACCTCACATACTGAAATTAAAAATAGGTTTGACAGTTATCATGTTGCGGAATATTAATCAGCGAAAACTCTGCAACGGAATGCGACTCGCAGTTAAGAAATTGATGAAGAACGTAATGTAAGAAAAGATTTTAACGTGGCCTTTCAAAGGTGAAGAATTCCCATGATTCCATTTAATGATGATGATTCAATTTAAAAGATTTGAATTCCCAATTCGATTGACATTCGGAATCACAATCAATAATGCTCCAGGTCGAACTTTGGAAAAGTATGGTTTAGATTTAGATGCGGATTGCTTCTCAGATGTTGCGTGTTCCTGTGTCGGCAAACCAGATATCCTTGATATCTATGCAGAGAATGGAAAAATAACAAATATTGTGTGCACACGTACACTTATTACATAACCAAACACATATGAAACGTATGCTTTGTTTCGTTAATAATTTATCGTCCATATAACAGAAATATGCCACAGCAAAGCGTGGCAGGGTACAGCTAGTTTAAAATATAAATCATGTATAAAAGGAAACAAAAATTTCCCTTTTCCACTATCCCATGATCAATTCCTTCAGGTCGGGTATTTTTTAACGGACCTGGCTGAACTCAGATAAATAGCTTTGCAAGTATTTCGTTATTTAAGCGAGTGTTCTTTTGTAGCTCGGTTGCAAAAAGAATGCACGTAATTATGGGACTACCGACATTAGGGTGGGACGGTCAGTGGCGCATTTATATTCGTTTAATTTCGCTCCTGTATTTAAAAGTTTATATGTAATGTTCTTTTTTGAACTTTTTTTGTCCGTTCCGGCCATGCCGAAAGCAGCGTTGCCATAAGTCAAGATTTATCTTGAAAATGAAGATTTTTTGGGCTGTTTTTTATTAAAAATCTTCAAAAGCAGATTTTTTAAAAAGTAAAATTTTACACTGAAAATATCTTCAAAATGAAGATTTGTGTGTATGATCTAATATATTTAATGTTTAAGTTAAAATTGTTAACTTCTTTATATTATCCTTGCTACATCATTGTAAGCAGCAAAATAAGGAAGAAGAAAAATGAAATACGAAATCCCCTACAATATTGTCTGCCTTCTTCTCTCGCACAGTAAAACATATACTCTAGTGCAGAGCTAGAGAGTGGAGAAAAAGAACAACCGGTCTTTTGTATCCCCTCTAGTAAACATGACAACAATTGGAAATTCAAGTAAACTCCCATTTAAGAAAAACTTGCTGATAGGTTTACATGGATAAATGTATAACGAGAAAAAAGGGGTGGTAAGATTTATAAAACAACGTCCATGTAAAAATATCAATAAAAGATCGAATTAAAAAGCTCAAACGTTATGCGGTAACATATATACATAAAAAAAATATTCACACGAATTGATAAACTCCTCCTTTTTTGAAGTCGGTAAAAATTGCAAAATGTCTCGTCCCTATTTATATTTTCGCCAGTGTGTATATACATATGTTAACTGTGCTACAAATTTTGTGATGATACGAGGCAATATTCATTTAAAGTTGAAGTTGTTATAAAAAGGACTTTATAACTTGAAATTCGTAATTTTTTCAACCAACATAATAAGGGCTATTTACAGCCGTTTTCTTTTTAGGTATTATTAAATGAAGATTTTTTGGGATCGAAAAGATTTTTTAAGCTTTAAAATCTTATTTTGAAGATTTTTTTTGGAAAAAATAAAGATTTTTAGGGGACTTTCTCTGGCAACACTGGCCGGAAGTTGAGATGTTTTAGATGTCATGAGTGTTATGTGCTATGGCGCAGGGAACAGTTGTGAGTTAGAACCCGCGCCCAGCCGACATGACTAGCCACATTGCTCCCATTGCGCCATGCCGCCTGCATTCACTATATATTATATCGCCGTTTAAAATACCAAACCGTGTAAAGTCATTCTGCAAAACTGCGTAACTGACATTTTCTGCCAAAAATTGGATTTGCTCACACAAGCTCTTGGCTCAATCCTTATCCATTCGTCCTGAAATATATTAGCCAGAAATGCGATTGCTTTATAAAAAAGAGAACATTTTGAAATATGAATGTTTTTACTCTCAAGAAAATAATTTATGCAACCTCACATACGCGGTTTTACATTTTGTTGATACGCGGTTTTGTACTTTAAACGACGATATATAATCATACTGGTACAAATATTAATTCTAAGTTTATATTTTAAGTGAAAGAATAATCCGTCCTAAATTATTTAAATCTACCTTATAATGGTAACTTGAAGAATTTTCCAATCGTTGATAATTGAGTATATCGTACCGCGCCAATCCATCCCCTTGCCGATCAAATTTGACAACACTTCCAGCTAAGTCTAAAAGATTAAATTTGGTTGTACACATGCATACATACATACATACTACATACAAATATAGTTTTTGTAAAAGCGTAGACAGACGGCAGGGTTGATTCGGAGCAACTCATTAATTGAGAATTATCTCGGGAATTAACTATAGTTTATCCGGATTAATTCCTACAGCTAATTTCCAAATGTATGCGGTTCAGGGGAATTTTCGATAACAAGACTGGCCAAAATGGCCAGCTGCTGTCTATTGTGAATGAAAAATAAACGAAGCAAACAAAGAAAGTGTGTTTGGCTTCCGCGGTAGCAGAATGGCCATAGCTAATTTTTTACTTTTTTAAATAAATTTTTTTAAAAAATATAATTACATTAAAAAATAAATGTGATTTTTAAAGTAATTAAAAAAAATTGTATATAAATTTTGGTGGCAGTGGGATTCGAACCCGTGACCATGCGGCTAACTTAAATTGCAAATGTTCATCGGGTCAACTGCGCCGTTGATCTGGATAAACGTTGCTGTCTGTCTACGCTATAAGAGAAAACCTAAGAGCAGCAATAAAATCTGTCTTACCAATGAATGATACATTCAACAAGTAGTTGTTGTAGAAGTCCTTGCCATCATAGTTTGCCATTTCCGGGCATGCGTGAGACTCAGTGCCGAATTGATTTCTATACCAAATTGACGGGGTATGCTGTTGAGCTGATTTCCCATAGCCTGCCGTTACCTGGTCATTTTGACTATCATTTGGCAAGCAGAGATCGTTGTGAAGTTTGTGTAAGGCATGCGCGAATGCGTAAACTGCATCAATAACAAATTGAGTTTTCGATTCCTGTTCATAACTGCAAATATAACAGTATGACAATACACACGAAAAAACTTGAATATTTGATTCTTATTCTATTAATATTGTTAAAAGTTTACATTAAGATCTTCAAAAACCTTCAGCAAATTATTAGGTATGGCTAAAATCTCATTAAAGTCCTGTAAAATAAAAGGATGAGACCGCTACAGCGGAGCGGTTACAAGTGCATACTACACCTTGCAGGACACCGGTTCAATTCATGGTCCACCCACGCCAAAGATTTTTCCAAGAGCGGTGGCCTCTCGCTTCTAACAAAATAAAAACTGTCTGCTGTTCGGAGATAGCGTAAAACTGTAGGTTCCTTGCATTTGCGTGACAACATCAAGACGCACATCATAGATTGTAGGAGAAGTTATGCCAAACACTTTGCAAAATGTGTAAACGAAAAATATTGTTTGTAGTTGTTATTGCCTTAAATGACAATCGCTGTAGTTAAGGTCCACGCTGAGTGGTCAAAATATTGTTGGAATCATTGGGGCATATTCATAGTCGAAAGAAAGCCGACTCCAAAGTTAGTTGCAGCATTCCATGGAAACTTATATCGAAAAGCTGTATTTAAGGGACTTATGAATTTCCTGCATAAACCAAGTGCAGCGAACACACACACACGAATTTCTATTGCATTCCCGCACTAAACCACGCACGCTTTTTGGTCCACCAATCAGTGATCGGACTTGAAAAAAAATTTGTGTAGTAGAATCTGGAAAAAAATGTGGTCGAATTCAAAAGAATGTGGTAGATCTCAGGTTTTGGGCCAAACTTTGTACAAAAATTAAAAAAATCCGGAAAGGTTTCACCTAAACATTTTAATTGGCATTAAAAAAATAATAATTAATTTTAGTATAATAAAGTGCAAGATTAAAGTTGCTTAAAATTGCGTTGAATTTTGGCAATTTTTTTCCTTGACAGTGTAAAGCAGTTCCTTCCATATAAAGATATTTTTCGAGCATATTCTAAGAAATTTCTGCAACCTTATGGAGTGCTGCCAGCTTTTCTTTTTATCACATCACGATGTAGCGAACAAGTGTGGCACATTCCAAAAAACGCTACTTGAGATTTGCCGATTTTGACAATTCTCAAGTAAAAGTAAACAACGCTTTAGAAACTTTGGATGCACTGAAATTTGCTAATACTTTCACAAAATTCGCCATTTTTTTAACATTTTCGCTACTAATTCGTTTTTATAAATCATATATTTTGCAATTTAACAAAATCCTCACATTTTGCCTGTTGTTAGCGTTTAGTGTTGGACAACTTTTGCTCATAAATTTAAGAAAATTATGTCGAGCAAAAATAAACTACTCAAAAACGCAAATATGTGGAAGATTTCAGACCTTGTGTGGTAGATGTGGTAGATTCTGAAAAAAGTGGCAGATCTACCACAATGTGGTAGGAGTCCGATCACTGCCACCAATACGTACGCGTACGAGCCAGAGACTGGCATGCGTTGAACGCCAACTGTTGCATACTCAATCAATATTGCTGCTTTGTATGACTGACCAGCGCGTTGACTTAGTAGTATCGATACCTAAAAGAAATTAGAGGATGACTGAATACCAGCGCCATAGTTGCCAACTTGGTGCTTTAAGCACTAGATTTAGTGCTTTTTGAAAACTAAAACGCCAAAAAAAAAATTATTTAGTGCCCAGTGCCTTTTAAGTGCTTTTTTTTCTGAACTAAAATTACTTCGAGATAGTTAAAACCTGAAATAATTTGAAATATTTAAGGCTGTGGCAGTACTGAATTTACAAGAATCTACAAATTTAAATGGACTAAAATACAACCATGATTGATAAAAAGCTGAAGTTGCAAACCCACCTTGTTAAATTCTATTCGCGTTGAAAATGCTAGTACGCAAGTAAGTTAAGTATTTATTTTTTTCTTTTCTAATTATTTGTACAAATTTTGTTTTTTTTTACCACCCGAGTAAAACACATCGTTTATTGGTGCTGAATCCAAATCTGGCCTCACAATTGCCCTAGCACTAGAATTTTGAGATATCCTAACCTCAAAGTGCCAAAAACACGGTTTTTAGCAATATTTGAGGTTATACAATGAAAACATCAAATTACTTGCTCATTTCTAATTAGGGCATCATTTTCGTTTGATGCGACTCGATTTTGCTTTCTCAAGATATACCAGTTTTAATGTGGAGTACTTCGGTATTTTGTTATGAAAAAAGCATCCCTTGATTCCAAGCGGTACTCCGGTGTGCTTCTCTACACCAAATATTGAAAAATTAATGAAAACTCCTGCACGCCGTACTTCCTTTTGTTGGGAGTGCTCCTCAACATTTTGCGATCTTCTTTGCGATAACATCATGTTCGCAAGACGCGTACGTCGGCCTATATTTGAACGACGGGATCGTGGCATTTTATTCAATAGCGAATGAAAAACTCAATGCATAGGAACGAATTCGATAAATCGTTTGGTAAACGCACTTTTTTTAAATAATCAAATGAAATTCACAATCGACAGTAAAAGAGCACTTGAAAAACTTCATTCGAAGCCAAAGAACACAACACAGCCACAATTTTCCACAATGGTTTTGTTCACTATAAATCAATGAGGAGAAATACCTGCATGGAAAATTTCCAGTGTACTCAAACTTTTCGTAAACTTAATTTATCCGAAGAAAAAATAAACACAGCACATTATAGCAAGAATTTTTCACTATGTTTTCGATTTTTAATGTATGTGCTGTTGTACTTACCATATACGTGGTTCATGTGACAAACATAAACTGTCATATATAAGCTGACCAACCGTCCTCCTTTGGGGAGGATTGTCCTCCTCAAACATGATTTGTCCTCCTCAAAAATTTTGTCCTTCTCTGTCCTCCTTTTGAGCAAAAATGCCCTCCTTGTCCTCCTTTTCAAGTTTTGTAGCAGTAATGAACTTAAAAAAAAAATTGCGTTCAAAATTTTATTTTCTAATCGTTGTATTTAATAAGCGTTTACATTGCTCCAATTTCTGTTAAATGATGTAAACATTTGATTCAACTAATCGCCTGCGAAAGTTGAACAGTGTAACCGTCTTTAGCCCTAATCAATAATATTTTACCATTTATAAGATTGATAGATTAGCTAACGACGCGTCTCCTCAGGAGGAAATTATGGCCTACCATATGTCATTTTGTTTGCCAGATACATATGTATGTAGGTATAGGTTTTATCAGTGGCAAAATTTGTGTATGAGGATTTTTTATCTTGATAAATGGTTTTGTAAGATGGCTTAAAATAAGTATGTTCGTTGCATTAGAGCGCAAATCTGCTTAAATTTTAGAAAATGGGTTATTTCACATCCAAGTACGTAATCAAAAATAGCACAGGCCTGTGTAGTTTGGCCCTTAAAAAATTCGTCGTCACGAAAACTTTTCGAGAAAATTATTTTTATAATTTTTCTTAGCATTGCCGTGCATTACTAGCGTTAACTTCAAAATAACGTAAGTCGTTCTGATTTACTTAGACTCTTTATGAATATTATTACTAACACTATTGGCTTTTAAGTAAAAATTCTATTCTAAATAAATTCACTTTTGGTTTTTCATGGAAATTGCTAAAAATTCTAACATGTAAGTACATGTCATCAATAAAAATAAATCTCGACGTGCTGGAAAAGAACCAGGGATGTATTTTAATTTAACATACCTAGATTACGGCTGCCATAATCCTGAACCCATCGACTAAGACACTTATCATCCAAATTAAAAACGAAGACACAAGTGAATATGGTGCCAATATATTCCCTATAAGTAAAGTTGCTTTGGTTCTGATATTATAAGCAATGTAGTTTTGTGACACAATTCGTAGAACTCAAAGGTTGATGATGATTAAACGCTCAAGTTCTGAATATTTAATTATAAACGAACAAATTTATCTTGACGGTGACGTAACTTTGAAAAAGCAGCGCCTTTAACGTGGTCTTGAATGTTTTCCCAACCACCATTAGCGAATTTCCGCATATCCTACAACGCACTTCATGACCATTTTTGCCAATATTTATATTCATAAGCTGAAGATAATTTAGGTAGGCTGTCTTAAGTGAAGCCATTCTAAAAGACTTACCCAACAAGGACTGAAAAAAGTGCTTATACTTACTTAAGTATATGTTTATATAACTTAGCATTACAAAAAAGATTCAATAGGAATTGCAAGTCCAAATAAAACAATTTGATATGAACATTAAATAAATTCCTTAAAGAAGTATGATTTTTATAAATTAAGAAAAACTTTAAAAGAACTTCTTCAAACGGCATCATACAAAAGCCCTTCTGAAAGCTCTTTTTTGAGTAGCGAAAGCAGAAGCCCCACAATTTGTGCCGCTCCATACAAAAAATGAAGGAGAAAGGAATACCTTTCAGAAAAGCCTTTTGGATAAGATTTTAGATCCTGATATTATCTACTGGATAGCATTTATGTATGACCCCTCAGTCGCGTACCTGATCAGGAACTTGCACTTTTTCGGCATTCGCCTGAAAAGAAAAGATTTTGACCAAATAAACAAAACAGAAAGAAGATATTCGACATGTTAGAAAAAGCGTTTTGGTTTCAGTTTTCGACTACTAATGACAGAAGGCTAAACCTTTTTTCATAGCAAAAATCTGCTAAAAATTAGAGGAGTGCCTGCATTGACCTTCATTAAAAGATCAGGACAATCGAAGTGTGGGCTAGGACTCCACGACAATTTGTCTAAATCAGGACAAATCCTGTAAAACCAAGACGTCTGGCAGCCCTAACCTAGATATTAAAAAAAAAATAACATAATTATTGGAAAGGGGAAAAATTAGATTTCGCAGGCCTGTTTAATCCAATCCAAAACAGCTATTTATTTTTAAATATTTTCTTATAAAAATATAGTTCATTCTTTAACAAACACCATAAAAATTCACATTTCAAACTTTGTGAAAATATAAAAATTCAGCGAATTTTCGCCAAAATTTTAAACTTTTGTTTAAGAATTTTGGGAAAAGTTTTGCGTATGGAGTTTTATAGCCCATGCAATTTTAGTAAAAGAAAGTGCGAGTTTCATATGTCTACAAAATATCGTTGATTTTGGCATTTTTTTACGTTTTCACTAATTTTCTTCCATACAAAGTATGTTCGACATTTTTTTATATGGAAGAAAAGTAACGACACTGTCAACAAAAAAAATTGCCAAAAATCAACGGAAATATGTTTCGGTCTTAAATTATGTAACCCGGTGTACTATTAACTTGTTTGACTTGTATTTAGAGCAACTTTGAATTGTTTTTGTTTCTTTTAACAATGTTAACTTACTCGTTATTTATGTGTTAAATAAATATAAAACAAATTTTTTGTGTTTTCAATATGGAGAATTTGTCCTCCTGGAATGCTAAAAAATTCTGGTCACCTTAGTCATATATCATGAACCGCTGGACCGACTTCGGGGCCACTTCACATAACCCATCTGCATGATAGTCCGAATATACCGTTTAAATTTGGTAGAATTCGTGCACTTATTTTTTTTATTTAAGATGGGAGGTGCCACGCCCCCCTTTCCCAATACTGCACATTTTTCTCCATGAGTATGGAATTATTTCATATGTCTCTATACCAATTTCCAGTAATCTACTACAAATATTTCAAGAGATATACCAGATGAAAATTTTTGTTAGTATGGGTGGTACCACGCCCCCTTTTCCGAATTCGGGGAAACTTAATACGAACCATCTGCATAATCGACTATGCCGTATAAATTTGGTTGAAATCTTGTACTTATTTTTTATATATAAGATGGGAGGTGCCACGCCCTCTTTTCCAATACCGCCCATTTTTCTCCATGAGTATGGAATTATTTGATATACCTCTATACCAACTTCCAGTACTCTACCACAAATATTTCAAAAGATATACAACATACAAATTTTAGTTAGTATGGGAGGTGCCTCACCCCCTTTTACGAATTCGGGCAAACTTCACATAAACCATCTGCATGATAGCCTGAATATGCCGTAAAAATTTGGTTGAATTCGGTGAAGCCGTTCTCAAGTTATAAGCTCACAGCAAAAACGTGTACTTATTTTTATACATAAGATACATATGCCACGCCCCCTTTTCCAAATTTGGGCAAACCCCACACAAAATATCTGCATGATGGCCCGAATAAGCTTTATAAATTTCGTTGAATTCGGTGAAACCGTTCTCAAGTTGTAAGCTAACTAACTAATTTTTATACCCGAGCGCACGTGTGCACAAGGGTATTATAACTTTGTTCACATAACGGTTGTTTGTAACAGGCAAAACGAATCGAGATAGATATAGACAAATGTATTCATAAATGATCAGGATGAAAAGAGAAATCGATTAAGCG
>NW_016157835.1:53940-70757 GCF_001687245.7 Rhagoletis zephyria | reverse complement strand
AAAATGGGCGTGGCACCGCCCACTTATGATCACATATATGTATCTCGGTAACCGTTCTACCAATTTGTACCAAACTCGGTATTTTTATTGTGCTTGCTACATAAAAGCAAAACGATGAAAATTATTTAAATCGGACTAAAATTATGGCTTTTCATATAACGGTAAGTTTTAGAAATGCCAATATTTTGAAATTTAAGGCCGCTAATTTACTCAAAATTGATACACCCCGGCTTACCATGTAGCGGTAGCTTTCAGAAAGGTGAAAATCATATATTTAATATTTGCGCCGGGTATTTAATGTTCGGCTCCGCCCGAACTTAGACTTTCTTACTTGTTTTTCGTTCAGAATGTGCCGATATTTGCGACTCACGGAATAATGGCACCGGCACACAAAAAAAAGTTGCGGGTGCTTTTAACCGTCCGTTTCACTCGTACCAAAATTTAGAGTAAATTGCGAAAATTGCAAATTTTTTTGCTATTTCTTCGCTTTTTCATAATGTAGTGTACGTGTCAAACGGACCTCAGATTTGGATTCAGTGGGTCGAAATACATGTCGGTGGTCTAATAAAAAGCGGCATTTTTTGTGTACCGGAACCTTACCAAAAATTGCCAGATGGCCAGTATTAAAATGTGAGATGGTAGAATTCAAAATTTATCGCAAAAATTCGAAAGTTGTTTTAGAAGTGCGGCCCTTGGTGCTGCCACTGTAATTCAAATATTTCCAGTATTCGAATATGAGATGACTCTAATTTTATCGAAGTAATATTGTAGAAGTGTCAGTAGTGCTGCCACTGAAACTCGAAGGGCTTTTATAATTACGCACATGCAAAACATAATTCATTTCTTTCTAGTAATACAAATAGATATTTAGTTGCAAAAGTTACCAAAATGAAATAAAAGTTACCAAACCGTTTAAAAGTTACCACTTTTGGTAGAAAGTTACCAATTGTGGCAACCATGATAATTGTGGCAACCATCTCATATGTATGTACAGATGCGTGCAACTAATTAGCAACGAAATTCAAAACGATATTGCTTGCAAATTATGTTTATTTATTTATTTTTAATAATTGTCATTTAAAATTTATTTCAATCTATTTCAGAAACCACAATAACAAAAGTTGCAAAGCTTGCACAAATTGCAAAAAAATTAACCAAACTTCAAAAAATTGTCATCAAAATTTAAAAATTTTTAATTAGAATATTTGGAAAATTTTCGGGCATGCAGTTTTGTAGCCCATTAAATTTTAGTATAATAAAGTGCAAGTTTCAAGTCGATAAAAATTACCGTTGATTTTTTAGAATTTTTTTTGTGGAGGGTGTTGCGCATTTTCTTCCATATAACACATGATCAAAATATTTTTTTACATGGAAAAAAATCCGCAACATCCTCGACAAAAAAAGTTCTAAAAAATCAACGGTAATTCTTAGCGACTTGAAACTTGCACTTTATTATACTAAAATTTAATGGGCTACAAAACTGCATGCCCGAAAATTTTCCAAATATTCTAATTAAAAATTTTGAAATTTTGATGACAATTTTTTGAAGTTTGATTAATTTTTTTGCAATTTGTGCAAGCTTTGCAACTTTTGTTATTGTGGTTTCTGAAATAGATTGAAATAAATTTTAAATGAAAATTATTAAAAATAAATAAATAAACATAATTTGCAAGCAATATCGTTTTGAATTTCGTTGCTAATTAGTTGCACGCATCTGTATGTATTTATAGCGCGTCTACCATTCAATTGCTTAAAGCTTGATATGCAGTTCAATGCGAGCGTGAGCGTGAACGTTCGCAAAGGCAAAGAATTCCATTTGTATTGTGGCGAATACTGCGGCAACACAAAGCGAACAACGAGAAATAGGCAGAATGTTCGAAGAATAACGTAGAATGTTCCACAAAGAGAAACGTCAAGTTGGATGAACACTGCGAACAGCGAGAGAAAGAGAATGAGCGATAAACTTCAGAATGTTCTAGAGTTGCCATAAGTGCCAGCGCAGGTATATAAGGGCGCCGCCACAGCGAGGTGAGTTAGTTACAAGTCAGCAAGCTACAAGTAAAGTGAGCGGAGAATTGAGTTGCGAATAAGCAAGCTATAAGTTTAATTGTGCTAACAAGTAGTAAAGCGTTGTTATTGCTTTAACAAGTATTGTAAAGTGTTTTTACTGTATTAGCAAGTATTGTAAATTGTTTGTTGTACAATAAAGTTAATTGTACTACAGTTCGGTCATCGTTAGCATTTATTTAACAATCCAGCGATACGAGCCCGAGTATATTTGGGTACTCCCTCAAGGTTTCGAGGATAATCGTAACAATTGGTGTCAGAAGTGGGATTGTTAAATAAATCCCGAAGGATAAACTACTGAAAATGGCGAAAATTCAGGACTTAAAGATTGAGGAGCTGAAACAGGAGTTGGAAAAGCGTAATTTGGCCACCTCCGGAAGAAAAGTGGAATTGTTATCCCGGTTGCGAGAGGCTATGGAAGCTGAAGGCATCGACGTGGACAAATACGACTTCCAAGGTAAACCCGACGATACATCCGCAAAGGACGAACAGAAGGATGAGGCTGCATGTTCGTCGAAGGATGTGCAACAGACATCCGGGAAGGTTGAAGAACAGCAAAAGGCTCCTTCGTCATCAACAGTTATGGACATGAACACGTTGTTGGCTGCCATGTCACAGATGATGCAAGCACAGGATACACGCATGTCAGAGATGTCATCACAGCTGTCGTCACAGATGCAAACACAGTTGTCAGATATTTCGTCGCAGCTACAGGCACAGAAGACACACGTATCACAGTTGCTGGAAGTCCAGGATGCAAAAATTACACAACTGCAGGAGAATTTGGCTAGAGATAACGAACAAATCAAGGATAGACAGGATAAAGTCGAGGCTAAGGTAGAAGAGTTGGAAGGTCGCCTCCGAGATATGCAGTTGAATCGTCCAGCTACTTCGACGAGCGCACCCAAAGTAAAAACCCCATCCTTTGACGGCACGATTCCTTTCCAGGTCTTTAAGCTCCAGTTCGAAAAAACGGCTGCAGCAAATCATTGGAGCATGGAGGATAAATCCGCTGCACTATTCGTTGCATTGAAAGGACCTGCGGCGGAAATCTTGCAGACTATTCCTGATTGTGAAAGGAACAGTTACGATGCGTTAATGGGTGCAGTGGAAAGACGTTATGGTAGCGAGCACAGGAGACAGATTTACCAGATGGAGCTGGAGAATCGCTGCCAGAAATCCAACGAGACTCTACAAGAATTCGCCTCCGAGGTTGAAAGGTTGGTTGGGAAAGAGTAAAAATCCAGAGGTTCATCAACGGAATGCGGGACGTGTATAGCAAGCGCGAGCCGTATGCAAATCCAAAGCCAACATTTGCTGAAAGGGTCTCATATGCTCAGACACGTGAAACGGCAGCGCTCCTAAGTAGACCAGCCTACAAAGCCCATCGAGTAGAAGTGGAAACACCTGACGTGATGAACGAGATCCTGAAAACACTCAAGTCGATGGCAGAGAAGAATACTCCTGGTGCAACCGAGAGAAAGGATGGTGCTAGGAAATGCTTTAGTTGCGGAAAACCAGGCCACTTCGCCCGCGATTGCAGTGCAAGTTCCAGTGGGCTCAACAATTCAGCAGGACGCAAACGCAGGGCTGAAGGAGACGAAGCCAACTCCAATCAGTCGTTAAACTGAAACGAGCCAGCAGGAAGGGCTGCGTGCTGGCTCCAGAAGTTGAAGGGCCCATAATCTCCGTCTCACAAATTGGCCGGAATGCGAGCAACCTCACTATTGGTGGATGTGTGAATGGGCAGGAGCGAGTGCTGACAGTGGATACTGGAGCGTCACATTCCATTATTCGACCTGATGTGACTACTTTTTATGTGAAGCCATTACCTGGAGCAAAGCTGCAGACTGCAACTGGTGAGCGAACCCAAGTGTTAGGAGAAGTACTATGCGAGGTAATAATCGACGGGTTGGCCTCGTACACGAAGTTTATTGTCGCAGACATTGTGGATGAAGTCATCATCGGCGTGGATTTCCTACTTGGGCAAGGCATGAAGATTGACCTCCAGGGAATGATCCTAACCTATGGCGACAGGAAAGTGCCACTTAGGGTTGGTTACGACAACCAGTGCTTCAGCAGACGGTTGGTCTTAGAGGAAGTGCCGAAGATTCCACCAGAAAAGGAAGTGGTTAGTTGGGAAGAGGTTGACAGTGATGGAGACGAAATGGTTTCGTCAAGAGAAGGAATTGGTTCACCGATACAGGAAAAGCGTGACGGTTCCGCCAGCTCAGTGAACAAGAGGTCGCAACAAGGAAGTGGTCATGGCGAGCCAGGCAGTGTTTCCGGCAGGAGGAAAGCCACTGAACGACGTTGCAATGGTGATACGCCGGTGGCCGGAAATGGAAGCGGCTGTGGTAGCAGTAGGCGCGGTTTGAAGTGTCCTGAAAAAGGTGGTCGGCAAAAGCGAGCAGTTAAGCCGGAAGCCAAGGGTGAGATTATACATGTCCGGTCAATGAAGTTAGCATCGGCGGAAGAGCGAGATACGAAACGACGGCGGAAGCTTCAGCGTAAGGATCCGGATGTAGCAAGATGTGCTAAAGGCAGTGCAGCACGAAGGCGGGAGTCTGGGTGTCATGGACAGAGGATGCGGCATTGATCTGGCGAAAAGGGTGCCCACGAGAAGAGACATGGTCTGGTCACCACCAGTGGCCGGCAGAAGCACGACCATGTGAGATGGTGCACTCCCGGTAGATAAGCCGGAAGCAATGTCCAGTAACGCATTGGGTTGTACATGTCACAGAAGAAGAAAAGCTTCACCTTTAAGCAAAGACGTGACTGGAAAGATTCGAAGATTGACAAGCGGCTGAAGGACGCAGTGCATCGAATCCAGACAATGGGGAGACCGAGGACCAAGATGAAAGTGGCCCACTTGGAAAGACTTGCAGCGGTTGGAGCGGCAAGTATGTCTGATCGGGACTCAAATAATTCTCTCAACTTCGGTAACTTATTTTTGTCTTATGAGGATATTGTTAATGGCATAACTGATTTAAAGTATTCCACTAATATTGACGCCGATGGCCTCTCAGTTATCTTGTTAAAAAGCTGCCCCTCTCTTATCGAGCCTTTGAGACATATATTTAATATGACATTGGCTGATGGGATGTTTCTCGACGACTGGAAACTGGCTTTCATTACGCCGATTCTCAAAAGTGGTAATAAAAATGATATAGCGAACTATAGGCCGATTTCCGAGCTCACTTCTGTCTCTAAGCTGTTCGAATGTATCGTGAAAGACAAAATATACTGTGCTACTAAGCACGTGTTATGTCCTAATCAACATGGATTTATCCCGGGCAGATCAACGGTAACTAACTTAGCGGTATTTACGGAGGACTGTTTTTCAACCTTTCAAAAGGGATTCCAAATTGATGCCGTCTACACGGATTTCTCTAAGGCCTTCGATAGGGTATCTCACCGTATATTGATAGCGAAACTGGCGAGACTAGGCTTCCACTCTGCTTTCTTGAAGTGGATTATATCGTATCTAAGTAACAGGCGCTGTGTTGTCGTAATTGAAAATGTATCTTCCCGTTCGTTCATTGCTTCCTCAGGTGTTCCCCAGGGTAGTATCTTGGGTCCTTTATTATCTGTGCTCTTTATTAATAATATTTCCTCTTGTTTCTCTAAATGTAACTTCTTGCTGTATGCTGATGACCTGAAGATTTATTATGAAATTTGTTGCCCGCAAGATTCACTAACTCTCCAAGCTGAGCTCGACAACTTATACAATTGGTGTATGCGTAATTGTCTATTCCTTAATATTAGTAAATGTCATTATACCTCCTATGCTAAGTTATTAAGACTGGTACCTACTTCCTACTGTATCTCAAATGTGCCGCTGAAGTCAATTTGTGAATTTAAGGACTTGGGGGTCTATTTTGATACCAAGCTTAGCTTTACCACTCACATCAATTTTATTATTTCTAAATCGTTCGCGATGTTGGCATTTGTTCGTCGTAATTGTTCTACGTTTTCCGATCCTTATACTTTCAAACTTTTGTATACGTCTTTTGTTCGTTCTAGGCTGGAATACGCGGTGTTTATTTGGAGACCTTACCATTCTATTTATATCAACAGATTAGAATCTGTTCAAAGGGTTTTTGCTCGGTTTGCTTTTCGCTCGCTAAGATTTACTGAACCTCTCCCGTCTTACCGTTCTCGCTGTCTATTAATCAACCTTATGGCCTTAGATGCCAGGCGTACTCTTTTATCGATGTGTTTCGTATTTAACATCATCTCAGGCTCTATTGATTGTCCATTCCTTCTTATGAGAATTGGTTTTAATGTTCCTCCACGTATTCTTCGTTGCATTGAATTATTTTATGTTGGCTTAGCAAAAACCGCTTATGGCATGAACACCCCTTTAAGGAGGGTGCTATGTCAATTCAATGCTTATTCTTCTTCCTTAAAGTTTGATTTCTCTTCTTCCAAGCTTAATTTTAGGAATATACTTGTAAGGCATTTGTTATGAAAACCATGATATATATACTTATATTTTTTATTTCTTGCGTTATCCTGTAAATGCGTAAATTTGTAATATAGTCTGTAAACACATTGTTTATTGATTAATAAATGAAATGAAATGAAATAAATAGATCCAATTGGATACATTTTTAGACGAATATTTGCGGGATACTTATTTTTTCCTATCAGTATAAATGTGGATACTTTTTTAAATAGGCCAAAATTTTATCTTTTCTATAGTTTTTTTCGTTCAAAAATAGATTTTCATTAATGACGTTTTCTAAATGTTATAAAAATCGCTACTTAAGCGTGAAATTAGAGCATTTTATTTTTTTGTGAATGAAGCAATGAACATATGAAGAGATCTCACCAAAGCAGTGTAATAAGAGCTTTAACAGACGGCAGCGTTGATCCGGATCACCTCGGGAATTAACTGCAGTTGATCCGGATTAAGACCCAAATAATCCCGATAAACGCTGCCGTCTAATTAAGCTTTTAGGCGCAATTGTTTAGTTAGCTAAAAAAATGCTTTAAGCAAGATCTTAATATATATATATAAATAAAATATATCTCTTTCATATCACATATCTTCATTTGTTAATATAAAAAGAAAGAAGATCTCAATGAAATTTAACTTAATTTACACTATTTAAAAACTAAATTTGATTTATTTAAGTTAATTTTACTGAAAAGACTTTAACTACACTCTACTTTTTTTGTTTATTTGCGCATATTAAAAAAGGTAACCATTTTCCTCTTTTAATGTGTGCAAATTTGCACACCGTGTAATAAAATTAAACACTGCCTCTTTACTTTAACATACCAAATTTGTCGCAGAGCGCAAAATAACACATAAAATGTTTAAAATAGAGTAAATGTAAGCCCCTAATGTTTATTATTTGTAGGAAATGTATTTTTAGTTTCAAAATTTTTGTCACTTTAAACATTTCATGTGTGTATTTTAAAGATCTCAAGTTCAAAATCGAATCCTGAACATCTTATACGTATGTATATTTATACAGATTCCTGTTGAAGAATAGATATTTTTAGTAGTAGTTTTACACACACTTTTCATAGTGTACAGGTACAAATGTAACATATTAATTATTATTTTTTATACTTACTTTGCAAAATACTTATATATAAAAGATGTTATTTATAAATTGAAATTACAAATGCTTGATTTTATGAAATATCAAAATATATATACACGTATTCCAAGTCCTTAAGAGGGGTTAAATTATGTCTTTTTCTTCCAAATGTTTGGTTTTCTTACAAGTTATGAGATGGATACGTAAAAAAAGAAAATTGGATACATTTGGATACATTTTTGGCTTGGTCGGTGATACATTTTCTTGGGACGCCGCGGCAACACTGCATGTAAACGTGTTTTCAAATGTTGAGTTTGAATCAACATCATAGCGCGCGATTAGTGCATTATATTATACCATGTATGTGTATATATGTTGTCACCGCTGTGCATGCTTTTTATGCATATACTTTCTTAATTACATATGAAAAAGCATCCGAGACGTGCCAAACGCCATCCGTGCTTCATTTTAATACGGACGTATTTGAATTGAATATTTCCATTATACGTAGTGTATGTATAATGGAAAAATCCATTTCGTTTACACTTTTCACTAGATTTAAATACGAGCATTTAAACGCGTTTTTTTTTGTCAGTGTAAGAAACCAAAAATATACACACGTAGTCCGGTGATTTCAATCTAGCGTGTGTTTCCTGGGATTCGGTGGATGGAACTCTGACGCCAAATTCTTCTCGGGATGTATTTAACCAATTTCTTAACGAATTTTCCGATCTTGGTCTATATCAGATTAATTCAGTTATCAACAACTTAGGTAAATGTCTTGATTTTGCGTTTATTGATGATACTGCTAAATGCACTATAATACGCCGCGATCCTTTAGTTTTACCACTTGAGTTGTCCTTGGTACCATCCTACGATTCATGTTATTGTCCTGAAACTAGAAAGCCAAAAGGTCGGCGATAGGAATGTTAGTCCCGGGATCCCGGAGTTTTTAAGGTCTAGAAAATCCCGGGATTCTTGGCAAGAAATCCCGGGATTTTCGGGATTTGTAATTTGCACTGACCAGAATTGTCTACTTTTCTTTTTTTATTTAATAATTAATATTTTGTTATAGATGTGTAGCTCATTATACATATAACATCGCGCGGTAGTAAATTTTAAGCACAAATATCAATATATTCGCGAAACCATGGGCCAAATATAGTAAGACTGCGTTTTTAGTTTTTCACTCTGACGTCAGTAATTCAAAAATGATTTAAAAAATTCAGAGAAATGTGCTTAGAGAAGAAGTTTCGGTATAAAATTAATGAGGAAATCCTGTAGAATTTAAACAGATTCAAGTTTCTGGCAGTGATCGGACTTCTACCACATTGTGGTAGATTTGCCACTTTTTGGTGGATCTACCACACAAGGTCTGAAATCTTCCACATATCCGCGTTTTTGAGTACCTAGCTTTATTTTTGCCCGACATAATTTTCTTCATTTTAAGAGAAAAAATTGTCCATCACTAAACACTATGTGATAACAAGAATGATATAATACAAGATTCCGCATTCCCGGCGGCGATGAAATTTGTAAAATAAAAGTAAACTAAGTCGAATCGGAGAACAAAATAAATAATAATAAAATAGTCAATTTTCTCAATAATAAATTTTTCGACAGAAAACGTGGTTCATTATGTTAAATTTTAAAATATATGATTTATAAAAAGAATTAATAGCGAAAAAAACGGCGATTTTTGTGAAAGTATTATCAAATTTCAGTGCATCTAAAGTTTCTGAGGCGTTATTTATTTTTACTTGAGAATTGTCACAATCGGCAAATCCTAAGCAGCGGTTTCTGTAACGTGCCACATTTGTTCGCTACATCGTGATCTGATAAAATGAAACGCTGGCAGCACTCCGCAAGGTTGCCAAAAAATGTATGTTCGAAAAATATCTTGATATGGAAGGAACCGCTTTACATTGTCAAGGAAAAAATTACCAAAACTCAATGCGATTTTTACCAACTTCAATCTTGCACTATGTTATACTAAAATTAATTTTTTTTTTTACAGTCTAATTAAAAAGTTTGCAATTTAGGTGAAACCTTACAGATTTTTTTTTTTAATTTTTGTACAAAGTTTGATCCAAAACCTGAGATCTACCACATATTTTTGAAATCTACCACATTTTTTTTCAGATTCTACCACACAGAATTTTTCTAAGTCCGATCACTGGTTTCTGGTACAGAGGGGCTGGTAAATATTGAAAATGTCATTTTAAAATTTTATCATTGAAATCTCGCAATATTTGTTTTTGAAAAAATTATATGTTAAGGGCTTATATAAACTCGATAACATCCTCGAATCTCGATCTTCAAACTTTGTCAGCTTAGAAATTAACTATTCGTCCTTGTGAATCCAAAAAATTAAAATTTTTTTAATTCTAAAGAAATTGCCCATTGCATTTTTTTTTAATTTTTTTAATAATTTTTGGAATTAATCATATCTTTGAAATTACAAAGTCCTTCAAAATAAATCCTGCGGTCAGAGAGAAAAAAACGCAACTTTAAATAAAAAAGTAGGTTTCAAACCCATTTATTTATTATTTATTTCATGGTAGGAGAGCTTTTCAAACAATATAGAAGCAATTTTTTTGATTCAAGTTGTGGAAAAGTAATGAATATCTAAATCCCGGGACTAATCCCGGGATCCCGGGATTGTGACAACGCCATCTCGAAAATCCCGGGATCGGAAAAAGCCGAAAAATTAGCATCCCTAGTCGGCGATATTCTTTCAAATACGCTAACTACGACAAGCTTAAAATAGCTATATCTGAAATAATCTAGCCTGGGTACGATGGGGATGTAGAGAAAAGTGCCTTACACTTTAGTAAAATCTTGAATAATATATTCAGTGAACTCATTCCTCTTGTTACAGAATATACCGGACCTAGTAATTCGTTGTGGTTTTGCTCGGAGCTAATGCATTTATGAAATCAAAAAACTAAATCACTTAAATTTTATAAAAAATCAGGCCTGTCTTCTCACTACGCACAGTGTTTCGACTATATGGAGGCAGGTGGAAATAATAATAAACCTACACCGATTTCACTGAAACTTGACGTGTGCTCTAGTTTTACTGAGAAATAGAGAATTATAAAATTTTGTAAAGATGAAATAATTGCCACGCCCTCTACTCTTGTGGACGGAAACATTAAATTTCATCCGATATCGATGAAATTTAGTTTGTAGTCTTTATTTTATTAGAAAAACCTAAATATGAAATATGGGAAAGATTGGATCACTAAAACGTCCAAAACTCACAAAAATGTGGGCATCCTTAGTCGGCGATATTCTTTCAAATACGCTAACTACGACAAGCTTAAAATAGCTATATCTCAAATAATGTAGCCTGGGTACGATGGGGATGTAGAGAAAAGTGCCTTACACTTTAGTAAAATCTTGAATAATATATTCAGTGAACTCATTCCTCTTGTTACAGAATATACCGGACCTAGTAATTCGTTGTGGTTTTGCTCGGAGCTAATGCATTTATGAAATCAAAAAACTAAATCACTTAAACTTTATAAAAAATCAGGCCTGTCTTCTCACTACGCACAGTGTTTCGACTATATGGAGGCAGGTGGAAATAATAATAAACCTACACCGATTTCACTGAAACTTGACGTGTGCTCTAGTTTTACTGAGAAATAGAGAATTATAAAATTTTGTAAAGATGAAATAATTGCCACGCCCTCTACTCTTGTGGACGGAAACATTAAATTTCATCCGATATCGATGAAATTTAGTTTGTAGTCTTTATTTTATTAGAAATTCCTAGATATAAAATATGGGAAAGATTGGATCACTAAAACGTCCAAAACTCACAAAAATGTGGGCCCAGTCATTAAATGGGATGGAATTTTGCTAAATTTTTATTTCCTGCTTTCCTTTCTCATAAAACAAAAATACATATATTTGCAAAGTCGCGCGCAAAGATCAATTTATATATTCGAAAACTACATAAAATTCTCTAAAACATTTGTCTAATTTCAAGACCTGAAGGACCGGTACTCACACTTTTTTTATTAATAATCTTCAGCATCTACATTTCAAAGTAAATTTTTTGGTAAGAAAATAGGAAAGTAAATGATAAATATCTTCACCTGAATATTCCACGATATTTAAATATTTGATCACAGTCGAAGAAGAAACACTTTCTTTAATCGGTTGATCGCTAAAGGCAACTAAACTGATTAGTCGGTATCGCGCCCATTTCAGTATTTTTTTTGGAAATGTATCGTTCGTAAAGAAGAGGGGTGGGTAAATAATGTAAAATTTGGTATTTATGACGTTTACTTTTCCCTCTCTAAGTCCAACCGTTTTTTTTTTTTATCAACTGTCACCATGATTTTTTCTACCTGCCTCCATATAGTCGAAACACTGTGCTACGTCGCGTACTCCATCCTTCGTCATCTTTCGTTAAACAGAAAATGTTATAGGAGTTACATTAATACAATTCGCATTAACATCGTTTCTAATCCCAAGTCACTTTATCATTTTGTTAACTCAAAACGTAAAATGAATGGGTTTCCCTCAACACTGAAATTAGATGATGTCATTTCTAGTGATGATAATATAATTGCTGATATGTATGCAAATTATTTTGAATCGAACTATTCTGTCGAGCCAAATGAAGAAACTTCTAGCTATCCTTTTCCACTCCCACAGTTTGACCACATCCGTATTCCTTCAATCTCTGCTGACAATGTTCTCCTTCAATTGAATAGTTTAAAATTTTTTTTTAAGCGGTCCGGATGGTATTCCCTCCTGTGTGCTAATAAGTTGTGCAGATTATCTATATAAGCCATTAACAAACATCTTCAATGCTTCTCTAAAGCAAGTAGTTTTCCCCTCTTTGTGGAAGGAGTACGGCCGCTGTATAAAAATGGAAGAGGTCGAATATTGCGAATTATAAGGGAATCGCTAAGCTGTGTGCCATTCCTAAAGTATTTGAAGAAATCGTTACGGAAGAACTATCTTATTCCATAACGCCTGTTATCGGTGTATCACAACACGGTAAACAAGAACAAAGGTAAATCAACCGATCAAACCTTCTTGAATTCACTACAAATGTGAACAATGGTTTCAAAAGTAACTGTCAAACTGACGTCATTTACACTGATTTCAGCAAAGCATTTGATAAAGTATCTCATTCAACTCTAATATACAAACTTGATATAATTGGCTTCCTTCCAATCCTGCTGCGCTGGCTTTCTTCTTATTTCATTGGCAGGAAACAGAGGGTTATCTTTAAAAAATGTTCATCTCGGGTAATTCTTGTGACGTCAGGTGTACCTCAAGGTAGCCACCTTGGCCCCTTCTGTTTCTTTTATTCATCAACGATCTTCCAAATATTTTTAAGTATTCGAATTGCTTAATGTACGCAGCCGACGTTAAGTTATTTAAGTTCATTGGGGCTCCAGGAGACAGAGAACAATTACAGGCGGACCTTAGTAATGTGTCTAAATGGTGCGAAGTAAATTCTGTCACTTAACTTGAAGAAGTGTAAATTTACGTGTTTCTCTAGAAGACGCTTTCAAGCATATAGCTACCGCATTTGTGAACATAGTGTTGATCAGGTAANGGCTCCAGGAGACAGAGAACAATTACAGGCGGACCTTAGTAATGTGTCTAAATGGTGCGAAGTAAATTCTGTCACTTAACTTGAAGAAGTGTAAATTTACGTGTTTCTCTAGAAGACGCTTTCAAGCATATAGCTACCGCATTTGTGAACATAGTGTTGATCAGGTAACTAATTTCATCGTAACCATGGACCCTAAGCTTGAATCAAGTCCCATGTAAACTCTTGAGTTAATAGAGCGGCTTGGACTTTCATCAAACGCTGAGCTAAAGAATTCAGAGATCCTTATGTCACGAAAGCTCTCTTCACCACCCTAGTCAGGCCGATCTTAGAATACGGGTCCGTCGTATGGAACCCTAGATATTAAACGCATTCTGACAGACTCGAGTCGGTACAGAAACAATTCTTATTATTCGCATTAAACAATTTGCCTTGGGATTCGACATTAAATCTCCCACCGTACAAAAGCCGCTTGAAACTCATAAATTTGCCAACGCTTCACAGCCGTAGAGAGATGCTCGGGGTTTTGTTCATGATTAAGATTTTGAGCGGGTTGGTCAATAGTCCCTTTCTACTGAACCAGATAACGTTTTGTATTCCTACTAGACCTTCTAGACATTACAAGCCCATGAAGCTAACTATTTGTAGAACAAATTTTCAAGTGCATGATGCTTTTCGTTGCCTATGCCAGGACTTTAATAAGCATTATTATTTTGACACCTCCGACTCACTTTTTACCATTAAGAAAACCTTACTTGAGATTTTGAATAAATAACAAGTAAACCCTTACATTGCACCTTATCGTTCAGCTGGTGAACTGTATTTCTGTTCAGTTTATGAGGTAAACATGGTCGACTCGCTCACTTTCCCGACTGCGCCACGGTTGTGTTGAGCATTTGTAAATTAAACTTTGAAATGCATGATGCTTTACGGTGTTTATGCCAAGATTTTAACAAATATAATGATTGCTTCGACATATCTGAATCCCGTATTCCTCGGACTCGGACTAGTAAAACTGTCAAAAAATAAAAATTCGCTCAGAGCGAGAGAGTAACATTGAAAAGTACGGGATCGCTTTCTAGTAAAAAATGGTAACTTCTGTCAACTTCAACATAACCTTCAAATTTTGGTTGTAAATGTTTGCTTATTTTGTATATAACACACTCAGCTCACACATGTAAATAACCAAAAATACTTTCAAATTCATTAGAATCCACTTAAGCAAGTAATTAAATACTTTTCAACATGAATTAGCAGAGTGCAATTTACTTTTGTTTACAATTTGGTTGCCAATCGTTGCTGATCGTTTGACACATTTACCTGAATTTACCAGCAAAAAATTCTCGGACTAAAACTGGTAACTTCTGACAGAGAGGGAACCGTATTTACTCTCTTTTGTGTCCTCTCAATAGTCAGAGAACGGAGTACTGATTCTGACTATTTCTGACTAGTCCGGACTCGTACGGGATCGCAACTAATATTTATGACTGCTTGGTACAATTGTAATCGGCTTCATATATTTTCGCGACCGCATACATATGTATGTATATATGTGTGTATCCATATTCATGTGCTTATACCCTGCAGGGAAAGCTACCAGTTGTGAACCAGAATGCTATCAGTTTGCGTTTTAGCCCAACTAGTTCACGTTGTATCCTTTTTCAATGTTAGCGACTGGTATTTTTAACATGGCGGTGTCATACGAGATGTCAATTGTCCGCTCCTGCATCAGCACGCTACCAGCAGAAATACCAGTAGCATCATACCAGTTGACGGGATAGACTGCCTATTCATCCCCCGTGAAAAGCATAAAGGTACGACCGCACTAAGCGACGCGACACTGCAGCGGCACTACGCGCAACGGGGCGACACTTTTTGGTATACCGCACTGAAACTGCAGCGGCGCACCACTCCGTAAAATCTTTTTTTTTATTTGCGTCAAAACCTTCAAACAAGATGGATGCCAGTGACGCTGATGTAATGTTAATGCCTTTTACTTTTATTTTCCTTGGCGAATTCTCCTCAACTGTTATGCTTCTTTACATAAAATTTTCTTCTTGAATGAAATGCATGTGAATATTCACTCACAATTCCAAATCAATTTCTTCAAGTTAAAAATATAGTACGAAATGTTATGTCGCTCCGCTGGGTATACCGCTCTATGCTGCACCGGAACTGCGCCACACCACGCGACGCGACATTTTTGCCTAGTTGGTCAACTTTGTCGCGCAGCGTTGCGTCGCGTAGCTCCGCTGCAGCGTAGTGCGGTATGCTCCATAAGAATCCATGCAAAGAATATTTTGCCGCGCTGTGTAGTGTCGTGTCGCGTCGCCTAGCGCGGTCGTATTTTAAGTATGACATTTTGCTCGCGGCGCTGCAACAGTGGCAATGGTCGATAGAGTAAAGCTTTGGCACGCCAAATCAAGAGATCCGAGTTCGAATCCCAGTGAGCGAATCTTTTTTTATTTTTTTTTATTTGTTTATTTTTTTATTTATATCTCTTGTGTAATTTTTAAATTTATTGTTTTAAAAAGAACAAAGATTATTTATTTCCATTTTTTATGGTATTTGAGTATTTACGTTTTTTCCAAATCAAATTAAATTTAAGTACAATTTTTATTTTATATTTAAATTGAAATAATTATTTAAATTAATTTACTTACTTTACTTTAACAACCTCCACGCGCACTCGAACCTGAGATCTCAGAACCAGAATCGGTAGTCTTCACTCGACGCCACAGCCGATATTTGTGATGAAAGCAATTAACCACGTTTTAGTTTTGGTTATGCCTATTCAAAGACAGATGTCGCTGATCGCATAAGTTGTTCGAAATCGCCGAAATGGTAGGCCGTCGCTTTAGCACATACTGGTTAATGAACTAGTATTTATACTGGCTGGTTTGGCATTTCACTGCGGAGAACTGGTATAATTATAGTCCATGACGAACTGGTATGACTTTCCCATTTAATACCAGCTTTCGAACTTTAATTTCTACCAACTAGTTTACTTTTTTCCGCGCGGAACTGGTATAATTATGGTTCATAACGAACTGACTTTTATCCTTAAATAATAATGACTTTTATCCTTAAATAATAGTTCATGAACTGGAATTTGTGCATACTGGTTTAGCTTTTCACTGCAGGGTATAAGTGCATAGTTATCTACTGAACAGTAGCGCAGAATGAGAAAAAATTTTGCAGCAATAATCAAATAATAGCTAATGCTGAAATTAGTCAAGCACGTAAACCTACCGGTACGTAAACCCGAGTCAGCTGACACGATCTGTCTTACCAGAGCGCGATGTAAATGAAAACTCAACAACGCAGAATTTTTTCTGTAGTTGTAGCCCGTAGTGCAGAAATCTGCGGAATTTAGATTTTTCCGTGTCAGCTGATTTCTTCCTTTTATAGATGGTTGCCACTTCGTCAGTTTTGCAGATGGTAAAATAGTTATATGGATGGATGGAGGATGGTTCCGTGCGCAGAAGTGGAAAACTTTTGACTGCCATTCACCTGTGAGTGGCCAGAAGCGATTCTTGTGTGTACGGTTCAAATCGCAGCTCACAACGTCCGGATACTTATATCCACGTATCCTCTGGGTAGCA
>NW_016157835.1:25285-52708 GCF_001687245.7 Rhagoletis zephyria | reverse complement strand
AATAAACTATTTATTTAAGTGAGTAAAAAGTGGTTGTAAAACAGACTAGGACTAGCTTTCGCTTTCATTTGTACTGAGAGCTTTTGAAAGCTTTGGCACGCTGTGTTGTAAAAGCAGGGCTGGTATACAAGTAAGCAGCAGTTACACAATGATCAGGTGATTAAACGTGTAACACCTCTGAGTGTGGTTATTCTGATTTAACTTTTATTTAAGTGCAGAGCATAGGTCACTTAAATCAAAATTAAAATTAATTGGTGAAACCGAAAATTCGAAAATTAAAGTTAATTTCCACTTAAATAGTTTGGTGAAACTGGCTGTAAGTAGTTTATATTTAGCTACGATCTATTATAGCACGAAAAATTGTAGTTGAAAAGGTAAGTTTATGAAAAGGCATTGATGAATGGCAACACTGTAGTAAGCAACACTGAGGGCTCCAGTAATCGACAAAATTCTGCGCATACAGACTGCGTTTAAGTGTACGAATTTTGTACAAAATTTTCATGTTGTATGCACATTGAAATACATCGTTTGAATCATTCGTATAAAAACACTATTTTACAAAATGAAAATTACATTTTTAAAAGGATTTTTTTGCATAATTTGGGCCACTGAACATTTCCAAAAACGACTTAGACAAAACATAGGTAACACGATTTTCGATCCAAAGCGTTTATTACCCTAATTTAAGGTCGAATACTGGTAATCTGACGATTTTTCCGCAGTATAAAATTTTTTTCAATACTGCAACAATACTACTTTTTTATGTACTACAACAACAAGGATGTTATAACACATCAAAAACTTTAACGCCAATATCTCAGAAATCAGTTTTATCAGAAGCGCCCTTATTGCATCTAACTCCTCAATTATTGGAGATAAAACAAAGACTAGTTGATTTTCCTGTGTGTTTTTTTAAATAATTTAAACAGAATTTTAATAAAAAGCAAACACTTTTTTTGCAAATTTTTACATTCGTAAGTTAATTTATTCTGTGGCTAGGTGGCTGTGTGAAAATAACGTTAGTATTGCGAAGTGGTGGTCAAACCCCAGAAAGGTTTTGCTCCCGCGCATCGCAATATTTTCTATACAGCGTTCAAGTCCCCCTTTTTGGTAAAAATTACTATTATTTTGCATTACATTCTGTTCTCCTTAGAAAAATTTGGCGCTTAATATATTAGTGGAAATTTAACCATTTATAAACCATTTTTTAAACAGTGGGTTAAAGAGGCCCGTTCTGGTGGGAGTTGATGGGTTAAACCTTTGGAAAAAATTAGGCCAACCTTATTTTCAATATATAACCCGCAAAAAATTGATATTGCAAAAAATTATTGATAGCGACATAAATTACCCCAATAACTTACACTTTAAATTTTTTTATTTCTTTAAATTGAATTAAATAGAGATGTATGTATATTAGGGTGCCCATCGAAAATCCTTTTTTTTGTATGTTAGTACTACATATTTTCAAATTGTGGAAATTATCGATGGTCAAAATTTAAAAAATTCTTTGAAATCCAAGCAAAAATAGTCATTCAAAAACTCATGAATCTAGAAAATCGTATTTTCTGACCTATGGATTTTTTAAAGGCCATTTAGAGGTCCGACAGGTCGCGACCTCTAAATGGCCTTTAAAAAATCTATAAAAATAGGCAATAATATTTCTCATAAAAACGAATAAAATTAGGGGGTAGGGTCTTGAAATCATTTTCGATGGGCAACCTAATGTATATACTATATAGACTTTTTTCTGTTCGCCCATCCATCAACAGCAGACACTCAACATTTGAATTCAAGTAGGAAGTAACGTAGTTTAAATTTAAAACTAATTCAATCAATGAATTAAATAGAATTATAATCTGATGACATGATAAGATTAGAAGCCGCATGGATCTTTGGAATCTACCTTATGTACAGTAGCGCCGGCGTTTCCAGACGCGCTTCTTTTTGAAGTTGTCCACGCCGCCGCCGCAAAGCCTGTCGGCGTAAACCTCTACTTCCTACCTACCTTTTGTTTATTTTCCACTAATAATTAGTATGCTTTAGAAATATTTACGGAAATAGCGCAAATGATTTCGTTCATTTTAGAGTTGTAGCACACTGAGGGAAAAAAATTTTAAAATTAAAAAAAACGTGCTAAATTTAAAAAAATACTCATATAAAAGAGCACCAACCCAACTCGTTTTAAATTTGAGTATGTACGTTATAAAAAAAGTCGTTGTGAAGTGCGCAGATGCTTTTTCGTTATACGAAATTATAATTAAGAAGAAAAAAAGAATTTATTTTATGTTCCCGTCTGATGGTAATTGAACCCGGACCCTCTTAGAAGCAACCAATTGTATCAAGCGTCTTTGCACACTCAGCTACAGCACTACATGGAAGTGTGTTTTCAAATGTTGAGTTTGAATCAACATCACAGCTCGCGATTAGTGCATTTGCAGATAAACATGTACCATGTATGTATGTATGTTTATCTGTTGTCACCGCTGTGCATGCTTTGTATACATATACTTTCTTAATTACATATGAAAAAGCATACGAGACGTGCAAAACGCCATCGGTGCAGTGAAAAATGCTTCATTTTAATACAGGCGTATTTGAATTGAATATTTCCATTATATGTAGTGTATGTATGATGGAAAAATCCATTTCGTTAACACTTTTCACTAGATTTAAATACGAGCATTTTTCAATGGTAATCAAATAAAAATTTTTTATTCTTACAACGCGTTTTTTTCTCAGTGCAGGTAGTGAATTTTTCTTCAAACTGCATTTCGCTAAGTCCGGAGTTGTGTGCTTTAGTTGGGATTTCCCTGAATACCAGATGATTCGTAAATACGTACGTTCTGCATAAAATTTTATTTTGTAAGAGTTTTTGGTGCGCACCTACATAAATGAGATAAACAATGCGGGTGCTTCATTCGCGATCTCTCACAACAGCTTATCCGCAATATTGCTGCAGTATTGTATCTACATACATACTTCTGGCTAAAAGGCTCACAAGTAAATCTGTTTCGTCTTTGCAAGATCGTAGTAAAACCAATGCTTAGCTATTATTTGATTATTGCTGCAAAATTTTTGCTCATTCTGCGCTACTGTTCAGTAAATGACTATGCACTTATATAAGTACATGCACACATATATACATACACATATATACATACCTTCGTATGATGGAATTCTGCGAGTCCTTATAATGGCGAATAAAAACATTTAAAAGAAATAAAAAAATTTATATGTATAGTTTTTTCTGCTTTTCTTTACTCTCAGTCTTCACCAGACGCCCACTTCTCTCATTAGTCAATCTTATCCCCCCTAAGTTCCATTTATTAGATATAATAAATAAACGCAATAATTATACTAAAATAACATGCAGATACACAGTTATACTGAAAAGTGTACGTCTCCCTGCAGAAAAAAAGTATCAATTGATGAAAAATAACCCACTTGTAGTTAGCTTTTTTGCGGGATTTCTATAAAATATATAACTTGTAGTTAGCTACAAAAAGGTAACTTGAAACTAGTTGACAAGTAATGCAGGAGATTGCTTTCTTTAAACGCGTCTCTATTTAAATATCCTGCACTTCGCAAATACTTTTTCGAATTGAGGACAAATAAAAGGAAGATCGAAATTTCATATTATCATTTTGAAGTTATGTCTGACGGAGTTCGAATATGCGACCACCTACAGCAGAATATGGAAACAAATATGAAATGTAATAAAATGGAGTAAAAAAAAAAAAAATAAAACATTTTGATTTTCCTATTGATATTTTATGTCCAAAAGTAGTTAGTTACAAGTTAGTTACATCAAATGCAGAGGTAAACCACCTTGACTATTTCACGGCCATCGCCATAGAAATATAGTTAGCTTTCGTCAAAGAAAATATACAGATAATAAGTAACCCTTAGCTCCTTCCTATTCAACTTAAAGTTAGCCTATAATTAGATATATTTCTTGCAGAGTTGGAATATACTTTAACTACACGTATTACCACCATAATTCATATCATCGTTTAAAGTACAAAACCGCGTATCAACAAAATGAAAAACCGCGTATCAAATTAAGCGAAACCGCGAGGTTGCATAAATTATTTTCTAGAGAGTTAAAACACTAATATTTCAAAATGGTTCTCTTTTTTATAAAGCAATCGCATTTCTGGCTAGTATATTTCAGGACGAATGGATAAGCATTGAGCCAAGAGCTTGTGTGAGCAAATCCAATTTTTGGCAGCCAATGCCAGTTACGCGGTTTTGTAGAATGACGATACGCGGTTTAGTACTTTAAACGACGATATGTACATATGTTTGTATGCAGTATGCATAACAAAATGCATACCCAAAACAAACACGAAAAATATTCCCATACAACATCGTTGAAAATTTTTCGCGATAAGTTTATCGTGATAAGCTGTTGTCAGTGATCGCGAATGGATACTTGCATCGTTTTTCTCATTTATGAGAGGCCGACATCGGCAATGCTCGGACCTCTCATATTCGAGTGAGAGGAAATTTCTTTGCTTTTTTCCTTCCTTTTATTAACCCGGGATGTAACTATGTAATATTGATGCGCCTAAAAGATGCAGCGATTTCTATTCTCAAGTTACATATGTACCTGATGACAGTACGAATGGCAATTTTAATAGGGAGGTTCTAGTTTTTTAAACTATAATTTTATTTCGATCGCGAATGAAAAGCAGCGGAAATTTTTTTGTCGATCGCATTCCGAATGTGAGAGATGATAAATTTGTTTGCATTTTTCACTCGCGATAAAAGAATGCAAATATAGATTTGGAATATTATCGATCGCGAACGTGAGAGAATGTAAGTGAGAATTTCCGAACCCTGATTTGAACAACGTGAATGACGTGATGTGATGAGATATCATTCACTAAATTCGATAAAATGTTAAAGGAGATATAGTTTGGTAACAGAAAAATGCCTTTAAAAATATGTATATAGAATAGATACGATATATATTTGAAGTTTACCATATTTTTTCAGATTTTTTTGAAAAATTAGATACTATAATTTTTTTAGAAAATGTTGGCAGCCCTAGTGACACCTGAATATCCGCTCCGAGTGCTACCCATGTTAGCTACGTCACTGGTTGTCACACTAAGGGGAGGACCAACAGTTTTACGCTGACTACGAACGGCGATTGTGTTTTTATGAGAAGCTGTATTTCATGGAAAAAATACACTCGCTGGTAGAAAAAAACTTTATTATTTTTTTATTTTTTGATGTTGGGTTGAACCTGTCTTGAACCCGGGCCCTGCGGATTAGTAGCGCGCACTGCTAACAACTACACCGCTGCGACCGCCTGTACAAATTACGCAAGGCAAAAATTAATCAAAAACACCCATAACAATGAAAAAAAAAATAATAAAAGGCGTAAGGAAAACGTTAATTATCTCATACAAGCTATTTAAAAAATCCTCGGTGAAAATTTAAAATTCCTGTCTCCATTCCCTAGCTTTGTAAAACAGTAATCTTTTAATTATAAGTAATTTAATTGGGGTCGCCATAGCTTACTACGTACATAACTGCGAGGAAAGAGAATTTGCCTGCTTGAGCATTTGCCGACTTTAAAATATCTAAAAGTTTACCTGAGTTAAATGTATGTACATATACCTAATCATACATTTTCCAGAAACTTTTTTGCTGAATGAGATGAGATGCTACGAATGTTTAGCGAAATTTGTCCAGGAGCAACTGGGAAAACATTCATTATCAGGATGATTCTGACAACGGTTCGATCAAAAAATAACGTAGCCTTAGCTCTCCCCACGTCTAGAATAGCTGCGTCATTGTTACTACGTGGAAGGGCTGCTCATTCAGCTGCGAAGTTGCCATTGGACATCTCCCACATGCATTGTACAAATCATCGAATCTCACACATGCAATATTTTCAGAGCATCCCATGTGGGAAAAGTATTACAAAAATGTAAACCCATTGTTTCAGATGAGTGCACGATAACACATAAAAATAGCTTGAGGCTCTTGATCGATCATTGTGAGATTTGCGTAAAAACGCTCAACCATTCGGGAATGCATTAAATTGCTCGCAGGAGATTTTAGGCAAACATTGCCTGGAATTTCTCGATCGACACCAGCGGACGAGATAAATGCTTGCATGAAATATTCAGTTGCAGTTAGCTACGAATATGCGTATTTAACTACAAAGCTATTGATCAGCCGAGGTATTCTCACAATAATTTCTGTACATTGGAACGGAAAGCTGCCGGTCGATGAGAAATCAGTACGAGTTCCATTGCCTGATAATTTTTGTAACTTATTAACATCGAAAGAAGAAGTCAAACTACTCTGTCTTATATGTAGATTACTGATCTCGGTTGTCCATTCAGCTATTGTCGGGCAAGAACTTTACTTCAGCGAGACTGACTTTTCTTGCCAATACTACAGGCATAAATTCGTTCTCTTTTGTATATCAGAGTATGTAGCTTGTCTTACCTAAAAACTGTGACTGGGCTTACACTTAATTTGCGTACTTACCCAACTTTCTCCGAAAGGCGAAGTCTTTCATCGCAAATACGACCGCCTGCAATGCTTGCTGCTGTGCTCCCCCGTAGTGGAAATGTGCCGCTGTCGTTTGAAGTGAAAAACTTTTGTTGCGAAACTGTTCCGTTCCTGTGCCGTTGTACATCAGATTGAACAAAATTCTTCGGTAGAACACAATCAAAGGTATCTTCCCAATATTCTTCGAACCAGGGATTTCTCTTGTTAGTTTGTGGTGTTAATTGCATCATATATTTATCGAAATCCTCAATAATTTCAGATTGCAGCTCCACTGTTATAGCGCCCTCTGCAATGCCTTCCAATCCATCCAGTAGCTTCTGCTGTTTTCCCCAACCATCGCTCGCAATCCAATGAAAAGGATGTGCCAAGTTAGCCCTTTTAGCTGCTAATAGGATACTGCGGGCATCCTCCGCCCTCGTAAATAGTACTACACCCCGCGCACTAGGTTTTTTTTGTAACTTCGCAATGATAGCATCGAATATTTTGTCGTCAGCTGCACTGGGCACTTTCTCGGCAGCTGCTATACAAACATTACGTTCGGTAGCCTCTTTGTGAAATGCCTCAATTCCATATTCTCCATAAGAACCCTCTGAGTGTATGGTGGAGATGTAGGACCAGTTGAAACACTTAATGATATCCACTAGCGCTACAGACTGAAACGTATCCGGTGGAACTGTGCGCGCAAATAAATCAAAACGGGTCTTATCTGATAGAGTCTTGGCGGTAGACGCGGGAGAAATCTGCGGAATGTGAAACAGTCTAAGGAGATTGGCTACTTGCAAAGAAACAGAACTGTAAGAACCACCGATCACGCCAAACACAGGACCAGAAGAGGCATTCTTGCGCAAGCGAGGCACAGAATCATCGGAACACTCAAACGCCGAAGTATCCAGATTGTTCAAAGACGAGCGCACAAACTGCAGCGATTGATTCAGTGCGTAAGTGTCTCTGGAACAGGTATCAAGTATATGAACGCCTATCGTAATGTCAGGCAACAGGCTCTTGTCACTGTTTACACGGTCGACGGCATAGAGCATTGCTTCAAGGCGATGTACGCCACGGTTGTAAATTTTCGGGCCACACGGTGTACCATCGCCTTTCTCGTGTACGGGGAAAAGACCTCCCATTATGATATCACCAGGCAAATTGACTGAGACCATTTCTTGTGATGTATGCTTGGCAGTTGTTGTGACAGTTGAAAATTCTATTGGATACGATGTACTATTCACATTTTTTCCAGAACCGCTGGGGATCCTCTCCGAGCGATTGCCCCTACCAGCGCTGTGTTTTATGCGTTGGCTTTCGCCCATGGATGTTGCAGGTACGAACTCAAAGGAATGAGTATTTTTAGGTTCTTTAGGCTGCAATTCATTAGCGGTTATTGGTGCTTCTGTCACACTAAGCAATGAGGACGTAGCCATTATTTTTCGATCTGAACTGCATAAAAACTGGTTCTGTATATCTACACTTAGTATTAGTAAAACGTAAAAGACCTTTCGAAATTTATGCTCGCGGATTAAGCTACAAATTCTTGATACAATCAACCACCTCATATTGAATGAATTATCCAAAGGAGTATAATCTTATTTGGAACACCTTATAAAAAGTGGTCGCTTAAACGCAGTTCTCGTTAAAAATTTCAACTTCTTTGGCACACATATTTAGTAAGTACAAGTTGATAATTTAATCTAATTTAGGTGGAGTTGGTTAGTTTTATCCTATTTGTCATTGGAAGACTTTTGTAATGGCACATAAACGATAACACTCACGTACATACATATATACAGACGAATGAAAATTTCTTTAAAAGAGATAATCAGGAGGTGTATTCTGGAAAAGCAAGAAAGATTTACATCGTTAGGATGATAAAACATTTAAGTCTGTACTAATATTTTACAGCATGCGTGTATACAGAACTCGAAACGTAAATATGTATCAATTAAAACTTTAAGCACGGACCGCACCGATTATAAGTTTTGAAATAAAAAGAAAAAAATATTAGCAAACTATGGACTTTTGGGCTAGCGGCGGATACAGGATTTTATTTGGGGATGGGCGATCGGGATCAACTCGTGAAATAAAGTTAAATTACAGGTATCTAACTTGATTCACAGCGGAGTGACCAATCACAGTGCACATTGGGTCAAATGATAACCTTTTCTGTGCGAAATTAATAGCAGCTAAAATATTGCATTATTTTAATGTAAAAAGATGGTAAACGTTAAAAAGTGTAAAGGCAGTAAATAAAAGGTGAAAACATGACTTGGCTTCGTAAAACAGACTTTTCTGCTTTTCTGTATGTTCAATGATGAGTATATGTGTTTAGGTAGTACTCAAAAACATTGTCAAATTAGTTTGGTTTTGACACAAGTTATTTTCTTACCATACTCAACCCCCTCCCCCTTAAAATGAGCTACATAATAAAATAAGTATGGGCACATGTGCATAAAAGAAACCATTTTAGCGATTAATTATGGCATTACTGAAATGCCTAAATTAAAAAAGAAAAATATTTACCACATGTCTCGCAGATATGCCTCCAGGAGAGATTCCTTAAGCAGTTAGTCTTCATAAAACACTTCATTTTCACTTGAGGTTTCAGTATTTCCAAATTCTCCACCGATATTATTTATATTCAGAATGCATATGCTGCTTTGTGACATATTTACCAAAAATCGCTGGTTACTTCCTGAAAAGAATACGAATGTTTTTGAAACCAATTTGTGGTAAGAATGTTCAAAGCTCTATTCACTTTGAGTAAAAAGTTTCGAAATTTCAATCCGTAAATTCTCTCAAGGATTTGCCTTTTTGCGAAGGCGCAAGTGTCTATTTTGCTATTTTTTTGCTATCACATACTTCCATTTTCATTATTTATCACCATTAAAATTTACTATTTATCACCAAAAAATTTAGGCTAAGCTATTTTTAGCGAAAGGGAGGACAGAACCGCAATTCTTGGAGATAGCTAAAAATTCGGAAAAATGTTAGCTTTCGTATTTTAGCATTATAGCGATAGCGAAAGTTAGAATCCGGCTGCTGGTCGACACAGTTGGCTTTTATTTTTCAAAAAGATTTTCATCAGCAAGAAACGCATTCTAGCATCATTTCCAAATTGTTTTCCCTAATAAAAAAAAGACGCGTTTTTTCTCCTAAGAGTTTCATGGAACTTTCGCAAATATCAGCAGCACCATATCTTTTTCAACATGGTTGACAACCGAAAAAAACTTTTTTTTTTAACATCCAATCGGGCAAACTTCAAGCAAATCGCCTTTTGTAATAGCATGATAGTCCAGAAAGAAAACGTTTTTCTTGAAAACGGCTAAAAACGGCGGGCTAAGTAAAATAAAATCAACTCTTTACATCTTAATTTATCCATTTCCATTTCCAAATAACGCAGTTTTTTTGTAAAGAAATGATAAAAAACCACTTTTTTATTGGGCCGTAGGTTTTCACTTATAATTTTGTTTTCCATTAAAATTTTGCTTTAATTATCTGAACTCTACAAAAAAACGCACTTGAAACTTAAAAAACAAACCGGTTGCTGAAACAACGTGTCAATAACGTTTTGAAAGTGTAACTTTGGTTTATTGCTGTCTAACGGTGTTTTTTATTTTACAAAAACAAAGTGAAGTTTCTGTTATTTTGGTGTATTCCCTACAGAATGGCAACAAAAAATAATGTAAAACTGCCTTTACGAAATTGGGCTTTCGCACAGCCAAATGAATTATTTGACTTAATGTGCAGCGGAGTGACCAATCGAAGCTACATTTATGGCCTACAAGCATTCAACCTGCTTGAACACTCACTTTTTCTTCATGCAAATAGAGGTTCAAGTAATTTTTGTGAAGTGTGAAGTGTTTTGTGATATAATTTTAATTTTAGTAAGTTTCAGTTTGTGAATTTGGTACAGAGTCCCCTGTAATAAAACAATTATACTGTATATTTTGCTTTGCTGCGTTTATGCTTAAGTGCACATTTTAGATACCTAACCCAAAATGCGCATCAGAGGGCGCAATCTGCGAAAGGCTACATTTGCCCGTTTATTTGCATGTGTACTGGCGCAATGCACCTAGAATTCGTAGGAGACTTATCGGGGTCTTCGTTTCTCAACGCGTTCAAACTATTCATCAATCGGTTATTGCAAGACTATGTTCTCCGATCATTATTCGAATTTCGTCGGCGCCGAGAAGGAATTTCGCAGCGGAAATGAAAAGTGCATGGCAAACGTCACTCTTCAATAATTTTTGGCCGATTCCAACATAGAGTGGCGTTTCAATCCACCGACCGCGCCTAATATGGGTGGATACTGGGAAACCGGTATCAAGCGTATCAAGTACCATCTAAAACGCCTTTTGGGCGAAACTCTGCTGTTGTACGAGGAATTCAATACGTTACTGACAGAAGTGGATGCCTGCGTGAACTCCCGCAAGTTATGTGAGGGCACGACAACTGCAGTCGACCTCGAAGCTCGAACGCCAGGGCACTTAATCGTCGGTGAACTTCTAAAATCTCTCCCAGAACCTGAGGGTCAAGGGTTCTGTGGAAATCTCCATCAGCGATGGCAATTAATCACCACCACCCTGGAACTACCCATTCCAACAGTTCAACCAACTCACTACCAATTAATTGACAACAATAGCTTAGTATCATATTTCATATAAATAAATTGCCAACTTAAACAATAACAAATTGCCTAATTTAAAATTGCCTAATCAACATTTGCGGCCAAAATCGCTTAGGCGGTTACTGCGCCAATAAAGAAAAGAATTAACATTTACTTTATTCCAGTTACGAAATGCTTTTGTTAAGTCAGCATTTCTTTCACTACAAAATACCTTTTCATATTTCAACAAATGTGAGCTGAGCCAGCAAAATAAAAGTTATAAATATTGTAAATTCGATTTAAGTAGAGCATTAAGAATTATGAGTTCAATAAAATAACTACAAAATTTAAACTCGTGATTTTTTTTGTGGGATTGACGAATCAATCCCTTGAATGGCGCAGTCAACGGAGATCGATTCCAAAAATTCGATTACTGAACACAACGCGAAAAACTAAAGTTTTCCGTCGCGACTTAAAAGACTTATCCTGAAGGATAGGCAGACCGTAACTAAATTCCGAAGAATTTACGGGAAATTGTGCAGTTAATCCCGAAGGATAACATAACAAAAAAAAAAAGATACAAAAACCGTGTGTTTGTAAAAAGAAACGAACATTACCTCCAGTCAAAGTAAAATACAAAAATCGTGCTTAATTTGAAAAAAAAACATGTCTACAGAAAACCAGGCAGCAATACTATCCGACACGGATCTTTTGAAAGAAGCAGCCCGAATAAAAGAATTTCGGGGCACCAAGGAATACGATTTATCGTAATTTATAAGGGAAGTGGAGCTAATTATACCACTATTTGGGGAAAACTCCCTTCTACAACAATTTGTTTTTGAACGGTACGTCTGCAACAAGATACAAGGACCAGCGTTGCAAGCCGTAAGGACTCTGGGCCAAACTAATAAAAAATTTTGGGATAAAGGAGAGCTACCACAGCCTGTATCACCAAGCAATCAACATGAAGAATACTAATGTAAGTGAATATTTTAAATACCAAATATGAATTCGATGTAAAAAAAACACAAGAATTCTCACCTTTAACAAATTAATCCATTATGTTAAAGACATTCCTAAACGAAATTCACCCAAATCTGTCAAGCATAGTCTGCAGTAGAAATATATCTACATTAAGAGAAGCTTATTATGTACTCGAAGAGACCGGAACGTTACGACAATATGATAAGACTTACAAATACCAAAAACCCAACAGAGATGACGGACAATCATACAAACAAAAACAGTCATTTCAGAACCCAACAAATAATTTATCACATAATAATTCCAATACAGTTAGCCCGCAAGTTAATTCTCTACCACATAGACAGAATTCAAGCTACTCTCAACAAACAAGACGTAGCCAAAATTCAAACCGAACGAATGGACATAATAACAATGCCCTACTCCTATGGAAGTAGACCATATTGCTAATACCTCCAATACTTCAGAAGAAGTAAATTTTCAATGTCCAGCCACAAAGTTCATTTACCGATAGTAGAAATTCATATAGGAAATACAAATATCAACTGCTTATTAGACACGGGATCAACCACTTCCTTGTTAATTAAGAACCTATTGCCACAATATAGGAGAACAAAATTACAGAATCCTATAAATTTTAATACCATCAGCGGAAACTTTTCCATTGATGAGGAAATTATCACACCCTTGCCTAAGGAATTCAATGAAGACAATCTCATGTGTTGGAAATTAACCAAATTCAATAGCAAAAATTTTGACGGACTAATGTCAAAATTTACTGAAACCACTTGCAGCGATTATTAATCTGGAAGAAGACTTTCTGCAGATAAATGGGAACAAAATTAAGTTTAAGGATTCATGTCCCTTTAGTTCGGAGGAAATCCAAACGTTGGAGCCACAACCAGATAGCAATATATTGTACAAACTAAAACGAGAGGACATGAAAAAGAAGAAATAACCTTCTTAGGAGAACTTATTTCAAATAATTCCGACCTCTTCTTTCAAGAAGGTAATTCGCTTACCCACACACATGAAGTACAGCATGAGATAACCACAACGGTAAATAAACTTGTGTATTCAAAAATCTACAGATACCCTCAAATTCACGAGGAAGAAATAAATAGGCAAATGCGAGAAATGTTAGAACAGGGCATAATCAGAGAAAGCATATCTGCTTATAACTCACCGCTATGTACCCAAGAAGTCGGACAATTCAGAGAAAAAGAAGTGGAGAATTGTGATTGATTATAGGGCCTTGAACGAAATAACTATTAGTGACAAATTTCCTATTCCGAATATTGAAACTATTTCTGAAAAATTAGGTCGAGCACAATACTTCACAACACTCGATCTAGCTAAATGTTTCCACAAGATCCATATTAAGGAGGAAGATAGAAAGAAAACAGCGTTCTCTACTCCACTAGGTCACTACGAATTCGTTCGTATGCCCTTTGGCTTAAAGAATGCTCCAGCCACTTTCCAGAGGTTAACAAACTCTGTGCTTAGGGAACACATCAACAAAACATGTGTAGTCTATCTGGACGACATTTTAATTTTCAGTAGTACAATACAAGAGCATAAGGATAGTATACAAAAAATTTTCAATGCCTTAAGGAAACACAACCTTAAAATTCAGGTCGATAAGTGTAAATTTTTCGCAAAATCCACTGAATACCTAGGACATATTCTTACTACTGAGGGAATCAAACCAAACCCTGAAAAAATTTAAGTTATTCAAAAGTTAAAGCTTTCAGAAACTCAAAAACAAATTAAATCATTCCTAGGAGTAACTGGCTACTATAGGAAGTTTATTAAGGACTATGCAAAAATTGCTCATGGTCTAACAAAATACTTAAGGAAAGAGATGAAAATAAATAAATACGACCCACAATATACAGACTCATTCTACAAATTAAAACGATTGCTAATTGATACACCCATCCTTATTTACCCGGATTTCAGAAAGAAATTCAGATTAGCAACAGATGCTAGCGACTTCGCTATAGGGGCAGTGTTGACTCAAGAAAATCACCCCATCTGCTATGCCAGCAGAACATTAAACGAACACGAAAAAAAATATTCCACAACGGAAAAAGAGTTATTGGCAATTATATGGGGCGTAAACTATTTTAGACCCTACATATACGGTAGAAATTTTGACCTTATGACAGATCACCAACCGTTAAAATGGTTACAGACAAAACACAAAGGGAAGGATATTAATCCAAGACTTCAACGGTGGTTATTAAAACTAGGCGAATATGACATCAACATTGGGTACATAAAAGGTAAGGAGAATACTCTTGCCGATTTTCTAAGCAGGCTCAACGCAGATACAGAGGAGATTTGCGAAATAGACGAAGACCCAGAAGACGTTGACTTAGACAATGTAAGTACAACAGCAACTACACATTCGCAAGAAGAAGAAATCAATGACCACTTTCCGATTCTAGACACCGTTGTCAATCGCTTTCATACCCAAATAATACTAACGGACTGTAAGACCGAAGAAATTAAGATAGTCGATAACAAACGAAAAATTTTTGTAAGCCTTGATGACATTAAAAGCGGTTTTATGTCAGATATTTTTAGAAGATATATCAAAGCAGGAAACGTAGGAATATATCCAGAAATCTCCGATTTCGATTACAACATAGTTCAGCTAAAACTTATAGAACTATTTGGCAATAGTGTAAAATTCTTCAGGTGCTCATACCATGCGAAAGATATGAAAAATGAAGAAGAAGCGTTTAGATATATACAGAAATACCATAAGCAGGAAACTGGACACGCTGGGATTAACGAAAACTACCATGGCCTGAAAAAATTAATATACTTTAAAAATCTCAAAACACTTATTCAAAAATATATAAATAATTGTGATATTTGCTGTAGAGGCAAATATGACAGAAAACCAAATAAGCCAAAATACTTCTTAACAGATACACCTAAAGATACTAATGAGATAATACATATAGACACTTACGTCATCAGAAAACACAGTTTCATGACAGTCATAGACAAATTTTCTAAACAAGCCACAACTATTTATCTGGAAGATAGAAATAGCATAACACTTATAGAAAAACTTCGCTTATACTTTTCTCTCAAATCCAAACCAAAACGGATAGTTGCTGACGATGAATTTAATTCAACGAACGTAAAAGATTTTCTGAGACAAGAAGAAATAGAAATCCATTTTACAAAACCTAATTCTCATACAGGAAATGCGGATATCGAAAGATTCCACAACACTTTGAATGAAAGATTTAGAATGATAAGTATAGAAAACTCGGAATTATCAGTATAGGAGAAAATATATAAATGCACCGAATGGTATAATAAATCTTTTCATTCTGTAACCAAAGCTAGACCAATAGATATAGCAAATGGAAAAATAGACAAAGATAGAATTTATAACCTCCTCGTCAAGGAAAGGCAAATCTCAAAATTAAATACAAAAAGGGAAGAGTACCAAAACCCAAGACAGGAAGTCTACGTAAAGAACTATAAAGGTGTTAGACATAAACATGAGCCTAGATATAAGAAAATGAATCTAGATAATATTCACCCAACAAACATAAAAAGAAATACTACATTTTCAGGTTCACATATCAATACCGATGACAATTCTAATGACATTCTTTATTGCAACCAATGCAACACTAGTAGTCGAAAACATCAATAGCAATAACGGATTCGCTGAAATTGCACTCGAAGACGTGGATATAACATATAGCTACAATAACATATTGCATATTATTGACCCTGAAGAAATTAGATACGTTACAGAAATACTTCAAGAAAATGTAGAAATGATAGCCGATACAAACAACAAACACTTTTTGAAATCAGAGCTAGAAAAAGTTAAATCGAAACTCCAAACAATCACACCTGCTAGACACCCTAGAGGACTAATCAACTTTATAGGAACAGGAATGAAATGGCTATACGGTACAATGGACGATTTTGACAGATCGGAAATTGAACGGCACTTACAGACTAGATAACAATAATCATGTAATAATAGAAAATATAAATAAGAATATTGAAATAAATCATGTATTGAACAAAACAATCTCGAAGTTGAAAGACGCAATAGAAACCGATAGGACAAAAAATTTTGTAAAATTAAATTCAATATCCAAAGAAGACGAAGAGTTAGAAAATAAACTTCTTCACCTAGATATACTATTAAAAATTAAAATTCTGTTTGATAATTTAGAACACATACAAAATAATTTTGTAGGAGCAAAAACAAATACTATGAATAATAATGTATTAACAAGTGAGGAAATAATTCGCTGCAATATTGACCTTTATAAAATGCAAAATATTAAAATAAGCGCAGCTCAATATAAAGAAAATAAAATTATTTTTGTAATTCAAATACCAAAAGATATTAGAAAAATAAAGAGGTCATATTTTGTACCCATACTAAACAAAAATCAAGATGAACTTGTATTTGAAGCCAAAGAAATTTTAAAAATAAATGATACCATGTATGATTTTAACAGCGAATCAAACATAAATAGCTTAAAAAAAATCAAAATTGTGTATATTCGGAAATAGTTGTTCGAAAAGAAAAAACAAGCTTATGGAAACTAAAGAAATAAAAACCGGCTTAATAATTGTAATAAATCATTTCAATTCCTCAGTTAATAGTAGTTGCAACAACAGACAACTTAGTTTAAGTGGAAATCAATTAATAACATTCAATGATTGCAAAATAGAAATAAATGGTGAACTTTATCGTAATTTCGAGGATAAGTTCCAAGAACACTTTTTGATTAGTAGCAGCTTTAGTATAAATACTACCAACACTCAGCTTACGTTTGATGAAATAGTGTCTAATCAAATCGAAAACATTCAGCAAATCGAGGAAATTCGATTCCACAAAAAATTTAATTATACCTTCAACGGCATAGCCTTAGACTTTAGTTTGTTAGCGCTAAGCATAGCTGTCATAGTTTTCACATATAAATGATTTAATAGCCGTACAGCACAAATAACAATAAAAACTCAGGAGAGTTTTCAGTCAAACGGGGGAGGAGTTAAGTCAACCACCCATTCCAACAGTTCAACCAACTCACTACCAATGAATTGGCAACAATAGCTTAGTATCATATTTCATATAAATAAATTGCCAACTTAAACAATAACAAATTGCCTAATTTAAAATTGCCTAATCAACATTTACGGCCAAAATCGCTTAGGCGTTACTGCGCCAATAAAGAAAAGAATTAACATTTACTTTATCCAGTTACGAAATGCTTTTGTTAAGTCAGCATTTCTTTCACTACAAAATACCTTTTCATATTTCAACAAATGTGAGCTGAGCCAGCAAAATAAAAGTTATAAATATTGTAAATTCGATTTAAGTAGAGCATTAAGAATTATGAGTTCAATAAAATAACTACAAAATTTAAACTCGTGATTTTTTTTGTGGGATTGACGAATCAATCCCTTGAGTCGTGCGAGTCGTGACAGTGAGAACGACGAATGGAGAATTTGTTCGTCCAATAGCCAAGCTGCACCTTCTACCTACGAAAGATGATATATTTTACGAAGGAACGAACTCATAGTTTTACTATCAACTCCTTTTTGATTTTGCCACTTACGGATTATTTCTTTTTGTATCTTGTTTTGAACATATTAATATAATAGTTCAAGGGCGGCTGTATGTTGAGTGCGAATATGCTAACTCTAAAGATTTAATGTATACATGTACAACATAAGAGTTAAGTTTCATGTGTTCGTAAGGGTTAATGCTTTGACACCACACAGGAACTAAAGCAAACGTCATTTGACATTTGCTATTCACCCTTTCGTTTTTGGTTTTAAGCTTTCGTTGTTTTGCATTCGCTATAGATTTTTGCTACCGCTCGCATACTCGTTCGCCCGTTTATATTTTGTTTTTAATTAAATTAAAAGTTAATTGAACGAATTGATTAATTATTCGGAATCCTTGCATCGATTTAATTTGGAAAAAGACCGCAACACATATTATATTACTTATTATACCGAACACACTTTATGTTATACACTTTTATGAACACTTCATCATTACATTATCGATAGAAATTATACCAAAAAGACTCAGAAATCAGCAAGTAAACAAAACGTGTTTTTCTCATTTTCGAGTTCTCTATTAGAGAACATTACATTGGCGACGACTTAAATCAAAGATTGTATTTATAATAAGATTTTGAGCAACATGTTGGTAGCACCGAATAATTCTCCCAATATGACCATGCTCATGGTACCACAGTTCCAGCCCAACATCGAAACGTGGGTAATATGGAGGGAAAAGCTGGAGATTCATCTGATGGAATTTAATTGCACAGAAGACAATGCCAAGTAAATTATATGGGTGCTGCAGCATAGTGTGTTTTACAGAGTATGCAGCACACAAACTCCGATGCAAAAAACTACAAAGAATTATGTAAAGTCTGGATACATATTACACTCCACCCGTAATTGTTTGCCTGGAACGCAAGAAGTTTCATTTGTCTGCGCAACTGGAAAATGAAACGGCGGCCGAGTGGTACACCCGTGTAAAAAAACTTGCATTAAATTGTAGGTTTGGTGAAAGTCTTCTGTGAAGATGCGTTGAGAAAAGCGATGATACTTGAAAGTAAAATTGCAGCTAAGCGTGAAAGCAACAACGACGACATTGTTAATTTAGTGAAGGGCTGAAAAACTCGCAACGGCAGATACAATACCTACAACAAGAATAAAAACTCGCTAAATGCCTGCGGTCATTGTGGATGGCAGAACCACAAATCGGATAAATGTAGATTCAAACAGAGCAAGTACCACACATGTGGTAAAATTGGGCATCTAGCATCCAAAACCTATACTCCGCATTCAAGTACAATTGAATTATGTATCAAATGCTTTAGATGCTAACACTTCACACAACTATTCGAACGAAAATAATGACGTTTTCGATTACTCTATTTTTAGTATAACTGATAAAAGCCCGAACATGGTTTATTCCATGATAAAAACATTACAAGGTAAATTCATTCTCTCATTTCGTCGGCCATGATTTTTTTCTGACGTTTGCCAACATTTTAAAATCATATAAAATTGAGAATAAAAAAATTAAATTGTTCACAATTGTTGTTGTTTGAGATTGAAAATGAGAATGTGTGTGTGAGTTTGAGTTTTGATTTTAAAATTATATTGTTGGCAAACGTCAGACTGCCTCTCAATGGTTTTACCTTGTTATGTTTTTATCATGGTTTATTCTCTTCCCGTTGCAATTGACGGCGGTGAGATTAGGGCAGCCTGCGACACTGGCGCCCCCCGTACGCTGGTGTCAGAGACCCTCTTCAATACCAATATTAACAAGAGTATGCGGAAATGCAACACAACTATCTTGACTACAGTGGTGATTGTATAAATGTCATTGGTGAGTACACAGCGAAAATTAAATATATGGACACTACTAAGGAGATTACAGTAGTCTAGGGCAGCCATAATCCTGGAGCCATCGACCATTAGAAAATTTTGAGCGAATTGCATCTGTACGTGTGATCGGAATGAGAGAACAAGTATATGTGAGTACTCACGAATGTGAGACCCCATGGCTGCCAACTTTCCTAAAAGCACCAGAACTTGGGACAAATCAAAACATCATATATACTTATGTGTATAAAAAGATTTTCGTATCCAGAATAAAATTCACTAAATAAGCACTGAACATGACGAGGAAGGTATTCTAATAGTATTATATAGTTGTCGAATATTTTTAGGTATCTTCGGCTCAGCTAACATGAAAGAAGCTGCATGTATGCATATCTATATATTTTTGATGATTTGAAGATTTTAATTTTTAACGATGCAAAGTGAAGTGTATGTATATACATTTAGATTAAATCCAAGGAGTGTATTTAATTTGACAGCACTCGTGCAAATGCTTTATGTGTTTTTTTTTTAGTTGCAGGTATGGACATAAAAGTGCAAATAAGTTTTGCATTGACTACATTTTACAAACTCCAACGAGCTCTCAACAGTCACGAAAACGAAGACGACATTCTTATGACCAATTTTTATACTTTATTTAATGCCACAAAATCCCAACACTGGTTATAAAACCACATAACGAAGTTCCAATTTTGTGTTTGTTAAAAAACTGATGGTTTTTTATAAACATATGATCTCTAATTTTATCGAATACAGTTTAACTGCTAAATTATAAAAGAAACTTTTTTTCATAAAAGTTTACAGAATTTAAATGATTTAGCAGGATTCTGGCGATTTTTGTTTATTAATCTGGCGGGACGGCAGAAACAGAAATGGCAACACTGGTGGTGAGTACCGACTTGCTTGCGCGCATATTGGCTGTTTTGTAATTCACTTTTGCATTGTCAGCAGTGATCGGACTTACAAAAAAAAATTCTGTGTGGTAGAATCTGGAAAAAAATGTGGTAGATTTCAAAAAAATGTGGTAGATCTCAGGTGTTGGATCAATCTTTGTACAAAAATTAAAGAAATGCTGTAAGGTTTCACAAAAATTGCGAACTTTTTAATTAGATTCTAAAAAAAAATATTTTAGTATAACAAAGTGCGTGATTGAAGTTGCTAAAAATTGCGTTGAGTTTTGGCAATTTTTTTCCTTGGCAGTGTAAAGCGGTTCCTTCCATATCAAGATATTTTTCGAGCATACATTTTTTAGAAACCTTGCGGAGTGCTGCCAGTGTTCCTTTTTATCACGTCACGATGTAGCGAACAAATTTGGCACGTTACAGAAACCGCTACTTGGGATTTGCGGATTTTGACAATTCTCAATTAAATGAAAACAACGCCTCAGAAACTTTAGATGGACTGAAATTTGCTAATACTTCACAAAAATCGCCGTTTTTTTTAAATTTCGCTATTAATTCCTTTTATAAATCATATATTTTAAAATTTAACATAATGAAACCACATTCCTGTCGAAAAATTTTTTATTGAGAAAATTTCCTATTTTACAGTTTATTTTATCCTCCCATTCGGCTTTGATTACTTTTACTTGAGAAATTTCAACGCCGCCGGGAATGCGGCATCTTGTATTATATCATTCTTGTTACCAAGTAGTGTTTAGTGTTGGATAATTTTTGCTCTTAAAATTAAGAAATTTATGTTGAGCAAAAATAAAACTAGGTACTCAAAAACGTGAATATGTGGTAGATTTCAGACCTTGTGTGGTAGATGNATTACTTTTACTTGAGAAATTTCAACGCCGCCGGGAATGCGGCATCTTGTATTATATCATTCTTGTTACCAAGTAGTGTTTAGTGTTGGATAATTTTTGCTCTTAAAATTAAGAAATTTATGTTGAGCAAAAATAAAACTAGGTACTCAAAAACGTGAATATGTGGTAGATTTCAGACCTTGTGTGGTAGATGCTCAAAAAAGTGGAGGATCTAGCACAATGTGGTAGAAGTCCGATCACTGATTGTCAGCGTTCAGTGGGAGGCAAATTTTCAAAGAGAGGGGTTGTTCTTGCGCAGATAATTTTTCGTTAGAAATTTGCTGGGACAAAAAGGACAATCATGCACAAAACCACCTTTTTATATGACGGTTTTCTACCAACTGAGCCTAATAGCAGCGTTCGGCTCTCTTATTTACGAACACATGCGCAAGCAAAATCGTTAACACGTTATTGTTCGCCAGTATGAATTAGCACATACTATTTTTTACATATGTATAATCAATTTAAACTTTATTGATTTATTAATAAAAAAAATAGGTTGGTTGGCATTTCGTGATGTTGAATTATTTTTAATAAATAGACTACAAATATATTTAGAAGTTGTTCCTCTATAAACAAAGAGGTGAATATAATAGCCTTCGGCAATATACATTGCATAAAATGGGTTAATACACGTACACGGCTAATGCTTACCCTTTCGGTTTAAAATTTTTACCCCGCATCAAGCACCTGCTTGCCCGCGCTGCTGCGCGCGAACTGTTCTGCCGCCCATCCCTACTCTAGATGGTCGGAGAGAGAGAACACCACCTTGCGGAGTGCTCCTATTGACCCTGCACTGAGTATAGACACTCCCCCACTCCGCCCGACAGTTCTGTCACGAAGTAAGCTTATTAGGTTGGTTTTAACCCCCAGATTATGAACATACTTGACTATTGCCTCTGGAGTGATATTGTTTAAGGCCCCCTCGATATCAAAGAAGGCCCCTACTGCATAATCTTCATGCGTGAAGGCTTCCTCTGACCACTTTACCAATGAGTGCATGGCGGTATTCACAGACCTTTTCTTGCAATAAGCATATTCAGCTCTTGAAAGACAGTCACGATAAATCGCGTTTGTTATGTACAGGTCTATCAGTATCTGTAGCAATTTTAGCGAAAGCGTTTTTGTCCAAAACGAAGAGACTGATAGACCTAAATTCCCTAGGGGAAACATGAAAACATGAAACATGTACGTACCTTCATTTTTTTTTTACTTTCAGGAATTAGAGTACAAAAAAAAAAACTGAGAGGGTTTCGTTCCGGGATGTTTCGATGCGTATGCTTTTGTGCGCCTGGCTGGTGCCTGAAATTCAAAAAAGGCAATTTTTTAAACTAACTTTATCGCCAGAAAACTAAAAATCGGGCTGCTGAACATATAGATTTCGGGCAATTTCTCAAAAACTGGTTAGTCGATTTTATTCTAAGTTTCCTGAAGTATAGCCCAAAACCATAGCTTTAGTTTGGTATATGGCCTATATCTGGGGAAACTTTTGTTGTAGAGATAATGTGATTCAATTTGAAAAAAAGTCGCTCCAAATAGCGACAAATGGTTAAAAATTAACATATTCGTCTAATTTGGTTACTTTATGTTATCAACAGAACATACCCAATTCTCCGCAAAAAACTGTCCAATCCCCGATTGATATCTAAACCGAAATTCCCTGCAAACCGGGGGAATTTCCCGCGAGTTGACTTCCCTACGCGATACATAATTTGTAGGCTGTGTAAGTCCACTGGCGTGCTTTGTTGAACTCGGCCAAAATCGCGGTTCCAGCGCCAAATAAGAAGAAGTATGTCGCTTTCTGATTTTTATAGAAATCTTTTTATTTTTGCTGGTTTCTTTGGTTTCATATAAATAAGTATGTATTATTCATATACATAAGCATATATATATGTATGAATGTATTTACGAATTCAGTGTGAATGCTATGATATCGGGGCGGGATATTTGGTGAACCGAGCTAGCGTTATTGTGAATAAGTAAACGTTTATATACCCGGCGCAGGTACCAAATATCGTCGTTTCAACTTTCTCTAAACTACCTTTGCATGATAATCAGGACTGTTTTTCCCGATTTCAAACGTTTTCAATTATATGCTGAGTTAGAGCCAATGATATAATTGAACCAAGTTCGGTAGAAATCAATAAAGTGGTTACCGAGATATACTTTTTAGTCATGAAGTGGGCGGTGGCACGCCCAATTCCTAAAGGCCTATAGCATTCTTATTTATTGTTAAAAGATTGTTGTAACTATCAACTTGGAGTAAATTAGCATCCTCAGTTATTGAAATATCGGAGTTTTCATATTTCTGAAATTTACAGTTATACGGGAAGCGGGTGTAATTTTAGTCCGATTTGAATAATTTTTAACGAATTGCTTTTCCGTACCAAGGTTATTAAGTGAACCGAGTTTGGTGGAAATTGATAAATCGGCTACCGAGATACAAATACATATGTGGTCATAAAAATTTATAAAAATCAAACTGTTTGCTAAGTGGTTATTGCAATCATCGATTTTAGGGAATTAGCTTAATAGTTACGGATTTATCGCAGTTTTCGTGTTTCTGTAAATTACTGTTATACGGTAGGTGGGTGTGGTCATTGCCCGATTCCAAAGATTTTCAATAGATTTCTTAGATGGACCGTAGGCAAGACACATACCGAGTTTGGTAAGGATTGGTGAAGCGACTACTGAGATACAGCCTTTCATCATAAGCGGGATGTGTCACAGCTATTTTTACCAAACTTCTACTTCACATATTAATTTTCAACAATTTACATCCAATATTTACTGAAATATCGTAGTTCTTGCATTTTTCGAAAATAACTTTATATGGGAAGTGGGCGTGGTTATAGTCCGATCTCGCCCACTCAATACAAACCTACCCTGGATAAAGGGAAACCTATATACCAAATTTCATTGAGATATCTCAATTTTTGCTCGAGTTTTCGTTTACATGGACCGACGGACGGATGGACAGACATGGCTTAATCGAGGTCTCTTTTCATTCTGATCATTTATGTATACATTCGTTTTGGCTGTTACAAATAACCGTTATGTGAACAAAGTTAAATACCCTTGTGCACAAGTGCACTCGGGTATAAAGAGGCGAGTGCAGCACCGTACTCGTGATAGAAATTAAACTTCTTAATAAAACACATGTGTGCAGCGTAGAGAATGAGACGAATACAATGCACTCGGGTATAAAGAGGCGAGTGCAGCACCGTACTCGTGATAGAAGTTAAACTTCTTAATAAAACACATGTGTGCAGCGTAGAGAATGAGACGAATACAATTGCTTATTCTATCTAATGTTGGTACCAAGTTTCTACGTTTTTATAATTTTTCACATTTAATCTTTTTTTTTGTTTTTTCTATATATATTTTTTTTTTTTGATACGAAGGATATGATCATCCTTTGCCACATTCTGTATTCGAAAAATTATATGGTTAAACGGAATTCAATTCAGTGTTAAATATTTGAATAAATCATTCAAATTTAGATAGGGTTTTTAGAAATTTATCTAAGAAAAATAAAACATTTACACCTAAATTCATAAAAAATAAAGAAGACTTTATAAATAGAAAATTTCTTTGTAAATTTCACTTTATAGAGAGAGCTCTTTAAATCTATTTTATTTTTTATGCATAGGGCCGTTAGATTTTTGTTGATTTTTAATTTGCTGTCGCAAAATGATTGATAACAAATAAAACACCTCTTTGAGGTAACTATTTCTAGTGACGAAAGCTGAACTAGAAACACAAAATTTATGATATCAATTTCATGACGAAAATTATACGAATTTTTTTAACTGCCTTGGAAACTAACGCCAATAGTTGTAGTTATTCGGAGCCATGATAAAAAAATAGGAAGGTAGAACTGCTGAGAGGAATTTTTCAAATTCTTGACGTTTGCTAGCAATTTAATTTAAAATTTTTACACACAAACTCACACACTCATTCTCATTTTCAATCTAAAACAACAGCAACTTTAAGCAATTCCTTTTTTTTACTCTCAATTTTATATGATTTTAAAATGTTGGCAAACTTCAAAAAAAATCATGGCCGACGAATTGAGAGAACGGTTTTAGCTTGCTATGTTTTTATCATGATTCGGAATGTTTCAAAGTTCTGCCTACTTTTAGAAACACAAAATAAAAAAATAAAAACTTTAGCAACGATTCGTATGAATAAAATTATTTTTCGTCAGTTTCCAGTTCATTTAAAAATATCGTATAATTATCGTCATGAAATTGATATCATAAATTTTGTGTTTCTAGTTCAGCTTTCATCACTCAAAATATTTACCTCAAAGAGGTGTTTTATTTGATATATTATTCTGTAAAAAAGGCGCTTATTACGAGCGATCTACAACTCAAACAGAGACAAATTGTACATCAAATTAAAGTGTTCGATCTGTAACTTTGCACAAACTTTTCAGATTTAAGATTCATTAACCCATTTTCGAAATATTTGCGTCGAAAGACTTTAAAATTTTTACATTGAGCAAAGCATTTAAGTGGCAGTTTTTCTGCAGCGCACTAACCCATGCGCAACTACAAAAACGCCGCTACGCAACTTTCAACCCGGCAAAAAATGCGACTACTCCGGAATGACTTCGAGAGCAATCGCAAAGGAACATGCGACTAATACCACTTTTGATCTCTTTATATAGAATGAACTGATCGCTTTTGTTCGAGCATGTCCTATGAAGAGACTAATTGTTCACCTTTATACCCGAACGGGTATAAAAAGTGACTAGTCACTTTTAAAAAATACAAATACAAATTTGCGCCAGCTGAGATTCGAACCGGGGTGCTTAGTTTTGTTAGGCGAATATTCTCTCTGTGTGCCAACACCGCACATGGAATTTCATTGACTAAGTGCGTACATATCACTAAATCGTTAATAGTACCCGTTAGAGATGAGTTGGGGACTAATTGATCTCCAATTATACCCATAAGGGATGAGTCGAGACTAATTGACCTCCATTAGTACCCGTATAAGACTAGTTGCGACTAATTAATGCCCAATCATACCCGATTGAGAGTAATCTCGGAATACTCTCTTTAGAGATTAGTCGCACAATTTTTTGCAGGAAAGCGCAGAAGTTACAAATACATTCAAACGTCCTGTACGTATACTCATTTTGTTCTGCTAGTTTTCATCCAGTATGAAACCGTGAGAATAACCCCAGCAAAAACTTTTCTGTTTTTGGTAAGCGCTTACTTTTTGTATCGATGGAATAACGCATTACAATTCGCCTCAAGTCAAAATTTTTCACTTTATCGTTTACCCACTGCATTACTTGTAAGCATTTTTACATTCTCTCGCTTACCTCCAATGGCATGCCCAGGTTAAAGTAATGTGCTTTGTAAACTAGAAGGTATGTGGTGGATTTCGAAAAGTGCTTCCCAATCGAGATTCACCACTTACCTTCTAGTTTATAAAACATATTACTTTAACCTGGGCCTGTCATTGGAGGTAAGCGAGAGAATATAAAAAAAGTGAAAATTTTGTCTTGCGGCGAATTGTAATGCATTACTCCATTGATACAAAAAGTAAGCGCTTACCAAAGAATCAAAGTTTCCGCAGAGATTGTTGTGATAAAGCGCAAGATTTGCAAAACAAAAATGTTGCTTTTGCCTCTGTACACATACCCATACATAAATCTTACATGGTTGATTTCGATGTTTTTTTTCTACGACAAATATGGTTCTATTTTAATTATAAATCTATTTATCTACATACATATATACCATCGCACAGAGACAATTTCCATATCAAATTAAGGTGCTCCATTTGAAACTTTGCACAAACATTTCAGATTTAAGAATCATTCGATATATTTACATTAGAGCGGGTCGATTTAAAAATCGCTCATTGCTCTGTGAAAATCGTATTCTAGGGATCAAAATAAGAAACTTTGCCGAAGGAACCATACCTCTAAAACGAATTCTGATGTCCCCCAATTTGGGTCGAACTTTTGGGTAGGGGCAAATTTTGAAAAATCCCACTTTGACCCATTTAGAGTGCTCCAATCGAGTCCAAATGT
>NW_016157835.1:23359-24230 GCF_001687245.7 Rhagoletis zephyria | reverse complement strand
ATAGAAGTAATGCCAATTAAATCTATCCCAGCAATATTGCAGCCAACTCCATTAGAGAAGGACCATATCGAGATACTTTCGCTCGAGTCTCTAAAGGACTTACATATAAACAACACACATAAAATAAATTCTCTCAAAAAGGCAACACTATCCATCGGAGGCTTAATATCCATAACATCCGTTATAACAATCGCACTTTTCATTTTGCTAAAGAAAAGATCAATAAAGATACAATACATCGAGAAGGAAGTATTGAAGCCCAAAACAGGTAGCCCGCCACAAGAAAGTAATGACATTCCAACATACGTAAAATTCAACGACTTACCCTTCTATTAATGATTGAGGACAATCATACTTAAGAGGGGAGGAGTTAACACCACACCTTACAATACCTCGAATTGGACAATAACCCCATGGGTTAGTGGCACCGATAACACATCCGGTGAATTCGTTATAACCGCAGACGCTGCATCAGCATTCCACGAACATTTCATCAAATTACTAAATGTATCGATCAGCAACAATATTACGGTAAACAACAGTCAGCATATTGGTAACCAACATTACGGTCAACAACAGTCAGCAAATTGGTGGTCGACATAGGTGTAATGTAGAAGTAAGAAATATATTGTAATTAATCTTAAGTTGGATTCAAATAAATAAACACATGAGCGGACAAGAGTCCGCGAGCTTTTTTAAATGAAGTTTATTAAATAAAACTTTAACTGGCGCCCGAGTAGGGGCCGGTTTCAAAGTTCGCGTTTCGGTAGTGAGCGAAAAAAATAACGCCTGTAAAAAAACAGCCGAAGTGTCAACGCGCGAAAATCTTAATATTAATAAGTGATGATAAAACGACTGTGAGAAAAAAACA
>NW_016157835.1:6424-19311 GCF_001687245.7 Rhagoletis zephyria | reverse complement strand
TTTCAGATAAAATGGACCACTACAAACTCTTCATTCTCCTTACTACGATCTCTACTTCTTCATCGGACATACAAATTCTTGACTATAGTAAATCTCAATTAGTAACAATAGACAATGGACAAGCGAAAATACAGGACGGAACATTCAGACTTATTCATCTCATCGACCTAGGAAAATACGAACAATTTCTGACGGAAACCTACGACGAAATAACTGGCCAAATCCCTAAAGACAACCTTCTATATCCCGTCCTAAAACATGAAACAATCCAAACGTTCGAAATCCTTAATACCCTAAAACCTATTAATGACATTAGAAGAAAAAGATCAATTGATATATTAGGAACGGCATGGAAATTTATAGCCGGATCTCCTGATCACGAAGACTTAAATATAATAACTAATAATTTGAATAATTTAAATGAAAACAATAACAACCAAGTAGTAATAAACAATGTATTTGAAAAACGTATAAATAATATAACTGGTATAGTAAATAAGATGTTGAACACCATCAGAAAAGATGGTAGTATTGTAATGGAAACTATAGTAAATTTGCAAAACAAAATTAGATTAATAAAAGAAGAACTAATTAATATAGAATACGTCATTCAATGGGCAAAGAATGATATAATTAACTCTGTATTATTAAGTAAGGAAGAAATCGAGTTTTCAATTACCAAACTAAAAAAGGAAAAAGTTCCATTTACAAGTGCCGAAGATGCACTAANTGAAGTTTATTAAATAAAACTTTAACTTACACAAGTAAGTTTACGACATGCAGCTGTGTCTTAAAAAACGCACACAAGCAATTTTCCGATTTGCAATTGTGTCACAGTGATACCTTCATTTTTTAAAACGGTTGAATAAAAAACCCACACAACTATGTTTACGACATGCAAATGCATCACAGTGATGCCTTGGTTTTAAAAGGGTTGTAAAAACGCTAATTTCTAATAATTTTTTTTAATTTCTTTTCTATTACTAAGTTAAATTCATTTTTTCATTTACATATGTTCTGACTAAATAAATTTCTAAAGAGAAAAATAAACTCCAAAAAGAAAAAACATAGGCATTTCGCTGATTTTTTCATGTAAAGTGCAAAACCGGCGATTTTTTGAAATGTTTGTATGGTGAACCCCCAGGGGGGTTCCAGGGGGTGTGCCACTGGCATCGGTGGGTCGGGCCTCCAAAGTTAGTGGGGGTCGGTCATACATTTGGACTCGATTGGAGCACTCTAAATGGGTCAAAGTGGGATTTTTCAAAATTTGCCCCTACCCAAAAGTTCGACCCAAATTGGGGGACATCAGAATTCGTTTTAGAGGTATGGTTCCTTCGGCAAAGTTTCTTATTTTGATTCCTAGAGTATGATTTTCACAGAGCAATGGGCGATTTTTTTGCCTCCCCACAAATCGACCCGGCCTAATTTACATATATACATATTTGCACGGAAAAATTTTTTAAAATTTTACATTGAGCAATTTTAGAATGTAAAACGGAACCTCACGTATGTCTCATTTTAAATTTCCAATAACAACAATTTTGAACAATGTCATTTCTTTATTTTTAATTTTGTATAATCTTAAAATGCTGGAAAACGTAAAAAAAATCCTGGCGGACGAACTGAGGAATCGGTAAGTATTTTACACTCGATAGATATGAGTTTCAGAGTATCTGATTATTTTAGTATTATTTTGTGGGTTAGAGAAGGGCGAGAACTCTCGCCTGACTCAAAAATTAAGATAAGTACCACAAGGGATTATTTTGCGAGTCAATTAGGTATTTGAACCTCAGCCTTTTGTAATTAATCAAAACCACTTGAAGGATCGATCAATTTCGTGTCCAAAAAATAAGCACTGTACGGTAGTTAATAAAGAAATAGTTAATATGCCGTCCGGAGAAGAAAATTTTTAGTATGGCGTTTCTGAATATCCACAGGAGCAAGTGGAGTAGGGGAGTTGCACCTCATGACTTTAAACTAAAAGTTAGAGCAGTTGTGATGTTAATCCTCGACCTAAATATGTATTTATGTATATATGAAGGGTTAGTTAATGGTCTCGCCTAATAGTTAAAGAACTATAATATAATCGTTTGGATGCCGCAATACCAATATGTATAAAAGGGGTTAAAACATGTGATTCAAAGGGAAACGGATCTTACTTCCCAATATAAATTAATAGTCCAATCACTTCAGTTTGTATTTAAAATAAATAAATAATAATTTGTATACGTATTGAGTAGAGTATGATCTTGGCAAAATACCAAAGTTAAAGCTAAATACCAAAAGCAATGCATGTGGTTTTTAGAATAAAGAAATATCCAGATTTTAAGGCCACGAGCTCCCTCCCGGTTTTTCGGGGATTATTACTAGTCCTTATTAATAAATATGTGTAAACCAAATAGTTCCATTTGAAAATACCATCTTAACTAATAGCCAAATATTAATTTAGTTTAGTAAGTAGAGTCAAGTGCTAAACTTACATTTTATTGGCTTGTTTTCATACAAATAGAAGAATACTAGCTTGTACCCGCGGGCTTCACCCCACGTTTATATTTTACTTATGTGCCCATTTTGTTATAGCTCTATATTTTTCAAGCGAGTTAAGGTATTTAGGCCGTGTAAAACTATGAAATTGTAAAATCTCGTCTGCACACTAGGCTTACGAAAGATATCAATCCCTCTAAGTTTACCTTAAAATGGTTGCAGGGATACGCCGCGTGAACATGTAACCTTCTGGGAGGTGCCACGGCAGGTTCTAATATTTCCAACTCAAATGTCAGCTAAATGTCTCAAGTGGTATGTATACATCATGAGAGCTTTAGATTATAAGGCCGAAGCCGGCACGCTCTTTTCTATTAAATGAAATTTTTTTAGTCAGTACGGCACTTATAAAATAAATCTCCTTAACCAATTTAAAATACTTTCAGAGATTCTCTATCCTTCCAAAGACATGTATTAAGAAAGTTTAAATATGTATGGGATCTGCCTCCTTTTTTAATAACTCAAAGTTTTTGCCATGAGCTATTGATAAATTTTGTATACGCAACTCCATACTAAGTTCCAGTATCCTTCCTCAAACACTTCCACGGATATGTGACAAGAAAAATTCAATTTGTACGGGAAGTGCCACTCCCCTTTTTCTTATAACCCTAATTTTCTTCCATGAGTTTGTAATTGATATTATATACCCCAGTACCAAGTCCCAGTACTCTACGATGAACACCTCTAGAGATATGCAGTACAAAATAGTAACTTTGTACGGGAGGTACCACGCCTCCTTTTCGAGTAACGCAATTTTTTCGCCATGAGTATGGAATTAATTTTGTATACCCATCTCGGTGCCAAGTTCCCGTCCTCTGCAATAAACACCTCCATAGATATGCAGCATAGAAAAAATAAATTTGCATGGGAATTGCTACACCACCTTGTCAAATAACTCTCATTTTTCTCCATGAGTATGGGGTTAGTTTCACATACATACATACATATGTATTTCCATACCAAGCTTGAGTGCTTTATCCCAAATATTTGAAGAGATATGCAATACGAAAATTTCAGTCAGTATTTCTCTGTGATTATGAATTTGATTTCACATACACATCTCCATACCAAGTTCCAGTTCTCTCCAGGGATATGTATGTAAATTCCAGGGACTGCAAATAACGATTATCCCTTGAAATTTCAACTCAAAAAATCACGCTGAAAGAGAAATGCTACGTGCATAAGGAGTAAACCAATATATTTCTTATTACTCGGAATACCTTCTGCGGCACTGATTTTTATTTTTTAACTTTTTACTTATAAAAATCATGTTTAATCATTACATTTTGAGTTTTATTTTTTACTCAGAATATAATCGTTATGTTTTGAGTTTTATTTTTTGCTCGGAAAATAATCGTTACGTTTTAAGTTTTATTTTTTGCTCGGAAAATAATCGTTGGTCTTAAGTTGTATTTTTTGCTCGGTAAATAATCGTTATTTCTGGAGTTTTATTTTTTGCTGAGAAAATAAAACTTTATTTTGCGTATGCGTATGCGCATGCGTGAAAAGACAGGGGGTGGCTGCATTGAACTTTTAACGCCACGCGTAATGAATATACAAAGAGCAAGATACAAGGGCAGAAACAAAGGCAAAAGCCACGACACAACCACAGACACTCACAACAATGATAAAGGTAATTAGATTAGATTAGATTTAGAGGAGCGAGCAAGTCACCTAGTCACCCGACCGAAACGATCTATTGTAACAAACCTCTATTCAACTACAGGTCATCTTTGATCCACGTACTGTTAAGAAACCTCGCGAGGTCCTTTGGCTGAATGCCATTTAGGTCGTGTGCTTCTAGGTACGGTGATCCTAGGAAGCGAAGTCTGGTCCTGGTAAGGGCCTCACAGTGGCACATGATGTGCTCTGCTGTTTCCTGTTCTTCGTTACACAACCTGCACTGGTCAGAGTTGACAACTCCTATATTTGACAAGTGTTTCATTACCCTACAGTGGCCAGTAAGAAAGCCTGTAACAATTCTTACTTCATGCTTACTGAGGTGAAGGAGTTCTTCGGTCCTCCTTGTTGATATAACCGGAATCCGTATTGGTCTAGTAATGTTGTGCTTCGTTCTTCATCCAGATATAGTAGTTCCGTATAACGGAGCTCCTTGGCAGACCGGTAAAGGGTCCTGGGCCTATGAATCCCTGTGCAGCCCCTTTCCTGGCGAGAATTTCTGCCACTTCATTGCCCATGACTCCACTGTGTCCCGGTACCCATATGAGGTATACCCGGTTCCTTGAGGCGATCAGTATTAAAAGTTGAAGACAATCCCACACCAGCTTTGAGGCGACCTCGTGCGCTTTCAGAGCGAGGAGCGCCGCTCTGCTGTTCGAGTGTATATAAATGTGTTTTTTGGTTGCCCCATTTTATACATACTGCCTCAGACAAAGTTCAATGGCGTGAAACTTGGCCTCAAAGACAGAGTTACCCTGCCCCATGCTGGTGAAAAGGAGCAGTCTGGGTTGTGTACCGTAGACTCCTGCTCCGACGCCGTGGTCAGTCTTTGAGCCGTCAGTATACCAGATGTGGCTGTCCTTCCTGGGTTTAGGTCGTTGATTGTCCCAGTTATTCCTGTCAGGGAAAAAGACCTTGAAGTTATGTGAGAAGTTAAACCTCGGTAGGCACAGGTCTACAAACTCATTCGCAATCCATCTTCTTGTTCTATAACCCTGAGAGTGGAAGGGTGTACATACTTCTTGTCCTCTACACTGTCCCCTGAGATGAGCCTTGCTGTAAACAGCAGAGCCTCTTTCTTGATTACTACATATGTGTAGGGGAGGCAGGTCAAGAAGCACCTCGAGAGCCGTCGTTGGTGTTGTTCTCATCGCGCCAGTGATACCCACGCAGGCCAGTCTCTGTAGTTTGTTGAGCTTGGCCTGCGTGGACTTCACTTCCACCTTCTACCACCAGACGGGTGCAGCATGGGTAAGAATGGGTTTGGAGACGGCATCATACATCCACCTCACCAGTTTAGGTCTGATGCCTCAGTTCCGTCCCATAAGTTTCCGGCAGGTCCAGAAAGAGGCCCTGGTCTTTTGAATAGTTTTATCTAGATGTGGATTCCATGAGAACTTGTCATCAAGGATTTCTCCTAGATATTTGACTTCTTTGAAGAAGTGTATCTTTTCACCTCGAAGGAATGGTTCTACTAATTTGTACCTTTTCCTTTTCCTGGAGAAAATGACTATGCTAGTCTTCTTTGGGTTAACGTTTTACCAATTTTTACTGCACCAATTGGCGACTATGTTTAGAGCATTCTGCAGGAGGTTAGAGATGGTATCTTCGAACCTAACCCTGATTGGGATGACAATGTCATTCGCTTAGCCCTGAACGTCGAAGCCTTTTTCGCTAAGAAGGCGAGTAGTTCATCCACTACGATGGACCATATCAGAGTGGAGATCACTCCCCCCTGCGGGCAACCTTTCGTAGCTAAGAAACTGACCCTTTCCTGTCCTAGCGTGTATGTAATAATTCTGGATTTAAAGACGTTAGCTATCCAGCGACATGTGGTTTGGTCAACCCCTCTGCGCCGGACGCATTTTTCTATTAGAGAGTGTTCTGTGTTGTCGAAAGCGCCCTCCACATCCAAGAAACAACCCACCGCCACCTCTTTGTCCTCCAGGGACTTTTCAGTTTTCCTTGTTAGATTCTGAAGAGCGTGGATGGTAGATCTTCCTGGAAGATAGGCATATTGGTGTCTGTACAAAGGGTTCCTGGCAAGGAAACTATCCCTGATATGCCTGTCTACGATTCTTTCCATTGTTTTTAGTAGGAAGGACTTAAGACTAATTGGTCGGTATGACTTTGGTTGGTCTGCTGGTTTTCCCCCCACCTTTGGGATGTAGCGGACCGTCACTTCCTGCCATTGTAGTGGAAGGGACCCCCACGCGACACATGCTCTGAAAATTGGTATCAGGAAGGGTAGTAGGCGGGGCAGTCCCTTTTGGAGATGAGCTGGGAAAATGCCCTCTGCTCCAGGTGCTTTAAAAGGCGCTGAGACAGATATAGCCCATCTTATTCTATCCTCGCCGGACAGACCTTTGGCGATTCTCCAGTCCTCTGCGCGTGGGAGTTTTATCCCAGTCTGCGTGTGGATTGTACTATTTGTGTTCAGTGGCACACAATCAGGAAAATGCACCTCGGCTAGCAAGTTAAGGGATTCCATGCAGCTGTTCCTGAAGGATCCATCGGGTCTTTTAAGGAGCCCTAACTCATTAGTGTGCGTCTTTGCGAGGACTCTGTGGATTCTTCCGCTTCCCGTAAGGTCCTTGATCCCTGTACAGAAGAGAGCCCATGAGTTCCTCTTAGCACTTCTAATCTCTTTATTGTACTCGGTGAGGGCAATTTTATACGTTTCCCATTCATCAGTTCGTTTAGCTGTGTTAAAGAACTTCCGGGTATTTGCCCTAAGTTTGGCCAATTTGTTATTCTGCCATGGAGTCTGTCTGTTGTTAAGCCTAGTGACTTCTGGACAGTATTCATGGTAGGAATTCACAATGGCTGATGTCAGATCTGAGCAGCTAAGTTCAAGATCGAATAAGTCATTTACCTTTCGCTTGCACCTTTTCAGACCGTCCTGCAGGAGAGCATCGTATAGATTCCAATCTGTGGTTCTTGGTCTTCTGTAGGTGGTAGCAGTTGGTAATGTGATTTGAATTTCAAAACGGATGTGCATGTGATCTGATAAAGAAATTTCTCTGGCCACTTTCCATTTTTTGACGAAATTACTGATAAAAGGAGTGAATAGAGTGAGATCTAGAACCTCTTCCCGTATACTGTTTCTGAAAGTGGGGGAGTTACCTACGCTTAAAATTTCTAACCTATTAAGGCCAATAAATTCAAGTAAGTACTCACCTCTTTGATTTATGTTACTGCTGCCCCATATGGTATTGTGAGCGTTAGCGTCACATCCCACGATGAGTTGCAGTTTCTGTCTGNTACTATTTGTGTTCAGTGGCACACAATCAGGAAAATGCACCTCGGCTAGCAAGTTAAGGGATTCCATGCAGCTGTTCCTGAAGGATCCATCGGGTCTTTTAAGGAGCCCTAACTCATTAGTGTGCGTCTTTGCGAGGACTCTGTGGATTCTTCCGCTTCCCGTAAGGTCCTTGATCCCTGTACAGAAGAGAGCCCATGAGTTCCTCTTAGCACTTCTAATCTCTTTATTGTACTCGGTGAGGGCAATTTTATACGTTTCCCATTCATCAGTTCGTTTAGCTGTGTTAAAGAACTTCCGGGTATTTGCCCTAAGTTTGGCCAATTTGTTATTCTGCCATGGAGTCTGTCTGTTGTTAAGCCTAGTGACTTCTGGACAGTATTCATGGTAGGAATTCACAATGGCTGATGTCAGATCTGAGCAGCTAAGTTCAAGATCGAATAAGTCATTTACCTTTCGCTTGCACCTTTTCAGACCGTCCTGCAGGAGAGCATCGTATAGATTCCAATCTGTGGTTCTTGGTCTTCTGTAGGTGGTAGCAGTTGGTAATGTGATTTGAATTTCAAAACGGATGTGCATGTGATCTGATAAAGAAATTTCTCTGGCCACTTTCCATTTTTTGACGAAATTACTGATAAAAGGAGTGAATAGAGTGAGATCTAGAACCTCTTCCCGTATACTGTTTCTGAAAGTGGGGGAGTTACCTACGCTTAAAATTTCTAACCTATTAAGGCCAATAAATTCAAGTAAGTACTCACCTCTTTGATTTATGTTACTGCTGCCCCATATGGTATTGTGAGCGTTAGCGTCACATCCCACGATGAGTTGCAGTTTCTGTCTGCCACAATAGTCCACTACTCCCTGTGGTGGCAGAAACTGTTAATCTCTGGAGTCACCGGGGAGGTACGCTGAGCAAATGATTAGCTCTTGCGTGTTTTCTCCGAGAGATAGGCTCACCTTCACTGCAATCTGGTCCTTATTGGTAAATTCTGGAACGGGAAAGGCGTTGATATGATTAGCTATCATCAGGCAGGCTCTAGGTCGTTCTTCGTTGAAGGAGTCATAGGATAGTCATAGATTACCTGGTAGTCCCTTTATCTGGTTCCCATAAATGTAGCGCTCCTGGATAAAGGCGGTGTCAAGGTGATCCTCATAAAACGTCTTTGCCAGGACCGCTGAAGCCGCCTTGGCATGTTGCAAGTTTATTTGGATGCACCTTACTACCATATTCATTTTTCGAGTCGTCTGGCTGGTTACTCTTCCTCATCCACTTCGGGAGCTTCATCCCATGTAAGCGACGAGTCGAATGTGGACTCTTGCCAGTGTTGGTTGGCGGGCATGGGAAATGTTACCTTTACTCGGCTTGCGTGTACGTGTCGACGCCAATTTGTTAGAGCGTGTTGTTGCCTTTGCCTACCTTTCGTGGCTGAGACACCTCCAGGTTAGAGGAGATTGCGGGAGGTTTCGCGCTCTCGCCATTGACGCCAGCCTGATCAGTGCTATCGCCTAGCCGGACCTGTTCCGCACGTTCCCGAGACGGAGCACCGTGGACTTCCGTGCAGTGGGTCTTGCGAGATGCCTGGGCTGCTGCTCCTTGGCTGTCTCTGTGCGATAGGTGACTTGCTGGCGCCCCGTCCCCCTTTATACGTAGGGAGATCTGGCCAAAGTTGAGAGAGATTTTTCCACCCTGCGCCGCAATCTTCTCCTTTGACTTCTCGTCCACGGAGAAAGTTACCGTCTCTCCTCCTTTATCATCCTTGAGAGACTTAAGAAAGCGCCAACCCGCAAAGTTCATGCCCACAATTTGTGTGGCTAGGCGCTTCATAAGATGGTCCGCCGGTAATACGTCATCAGGTGGCACGTAAGCAACGCAGAGAAAGGTCTTGGGAATATCATTGCCCTGTGACACCTTCAGATCTGCGTCTGGGAACGGCTTTAGCCCAGCTGTCACAGCAACGAGCCAATCTCTTGTCTCCTTGTTGTGGCAAGTGAGCGAAAGCCAACCGTCGCGTACCATACTGCTGATGAAGCCAAGACTCGCGGCGAGGTTTTTGGCTTTGTCCATCTCTGCCAGCAGACTTCTTTTTATCAGCGAGATTTCCTCCTCGCTTAGCTTAGCATCCTTGTGTTTAGCACTAGTAATGGCTACCTTGCATGCCCCCGTGATGTCTCCATAGGACACCTGCTTAGGCATGTCGGATTCATTCTCCTGAACACCTGAATTCGTTACCGCTTCCACTGGAGAAGTGGTTGTATGGGAGGCCTTAGCCTTCTTAGCTGACTGCCGAAGGTCGTTGGGCGAGTAGTTGGTTCCCCTGCTTCGCTTCGAGGAGCTAGGGCCCTCTTTTGTCGCGTCGTTGGCCCTTAGCTCCTTGACCTTCTTGTAGCGCTCTCGCTCCATCTCCTTCGCTTTGGTAGGTTCAATGCCATCCCCGATCAAAGCACGTATTCTACGCTTCTGGGCTCCGATGAAGTACTCGAACTNTTGGTTCCCCTGCTTCGCTTCGAGGAGCTAGGGCCCTCTTTTGTCGCGTCGTTGGCCCTTAGCTCCTTGACCTTCTTGTAGCGCTCTCGCTCCATCTCCTTCGCTTTGGTAGGTTCAATGCCATCCCCGATCAAAGCACGTATTCTACGCTTCTGGGCTCCGATGAAGTACTCGAACTTCTTCCGGTTTTCCGCTGTTCCTTCAGCACTAGTGTTCGTAGACGCCTGAGTGCCAAGGTCCTGGCTATCGCCCTCCGTGATTGGTTCGAGAACCTGATCACCTGGCGCAGAAGTGGTGGTAGAACCAGGTGAGTTTAACCTGAGTGAGGCATTAAGTCTCTGCTCAAAGTCATTCTCAGACCTAGTGGGTGAACGGAGTAGAGAAAATTCCTCTGACTCCGTGATGTTGTTTTTATTTTCCATTACAATTTCATCCATAAAGTTTTTTGAAATGGGAAGAAGGTGTCGGTCCGCCACCCCAGTGCTCCCTTGTGATGGTAAGGCTGGTTACGATGCGAGGGCGCCTGGTATCACAAAGGAAATTCGCTTGCGATGCCCATGTTTCAGTTCCCAGCACCATTCAACCATCGGCACATTTTCAATTACCTTAGTTTGGGATCGGGTACAAACGGGTTTCACCGAGAGAATTCTTCCCGTCATCCTCAAGCTGCCTGTTGTGCCACCCCTCCTCTTTTCTCAAACCGGGCTTGGGACCGTCTATGGCAGAGTTCAGATATGATAAATGCGAAGAAAAGGACAAAGTTAAATCTATATATAAATAGGCAAGCATGAATTAATTTGGAACAATTTCCTCCTATGTTTCTTAACAGATTCGAACGAATGTTGCTTTGTTGGAAAGGTGTTTCGGAGGAGGAGTGCACAAACTTTTAACTTTTCCGATAGGTGGCGCAGGGGTCGAGCTATACTAAAAAATCGCATTTATAGTCAGATTTGCTTCAGACTCAGAATATATATTCGCTACATAACGATAAACGATAACCTGCCAAAAATGGACCCGATAGGAGCCTCCAAAGTCGAGTTATGGCAAATTAGGTTCCATGCAATATGTTCTCATCTATATATGGGGCATTTCACCTCAAGTGACCCAACTTTTGAAATCGATGTCTTCCGATTTGCACCAAGGTTAGTCCTAATAAATAGTAGGTAGGTAGGTAGGTTGTCGCGGTCGTCTATAAGACACACTTAGGCTCAGGGCCCATTGTGATGCCGCATGTTGGGTCAGCAACTCCCAATCCCTCCTAAAACCATTTTGAACTTTGAACGAATTTTAGAAGATCCCTGATTTCGACGCATCTAAGGTCCTCCAAGTTGTCGAAGAATTGCCTACCGAGAGTGGAGAGTCTTCGTCTAGATAGAGCAGGGCATTGGCACAACAGGTGGAGAATCGTTTCCTTCTCTTCTTCATCTTGACAACTTCTACAGAAGTCATGTGAGCGTAGGCCAAGTCGATAGGCGTGCTTGCCAATTAGGCAGTGTCCTGTTATGACGGATACTAATAATCTAATATTGGACTTATTTAGACTCAGTAGTAGGCCAGTGCGGTTGGCGCTGAGCACCGGCCATAATTGTTTGGCAGTTTGGCAGGTGATTTCGTTCTGCCACCTTTCGTTCGCTACTTTAGTGAGCCTCTCGGAGATAAGTAGCTTACAAGTTTGCAAGGGTATTCCTATTTCGTCATTTATATCCTCAAAAGGAAGTTTCGTGCCAAGTCGCGCCAGTTCGTCGGCCTTACAATTCCCCTCTATGCCGCAGTGTCCCGGAACCAATATTACCTTTGGGCGAAATGACTCAGCCATCTCGTTAAGAGATGCGCGGCATTTCATGGCTACCATGGAGGTTGTCGACTGCTTCGTGAGCGACTTTATTGCCGCCTGGCTGTCAGTGAAGACTTGGGGTATCATATCACACTTTACCAGTTTCGTGGCCCTGTCGATTGCCATCAGTTCAGCCTGAAAAACGCTACAGTGGTCCGGGAGACGAAAGCTGAGGGAGATTCCCAGGTGATGGGAATATACACCTCCTCCAACCCTACCCTCGAGCTTTGAGCCATCTGTGTATACATGGATGGACTCTCCACTACTTACAACGTCATGCTTCCACTCTTCCCTTGAGGGTAGGAGGGTCGCGAACGCTGTAGCGGGTGCAGGTTCCGGAAGTGCATAGTCCACCAATCCGGGTAGCCCCGGAACCTCCGTTAATATTCTACCGTGACCATAACTGGTATTTGACCACTTATTTAGAATATTCATTCGAATTGCCGCGCCACTTGCGACTTGTTTGGCATGTAGGTCCACCGGAAGAAAATTCAGTAGGGCATACAGTGCCTTGGATGGTGTTGTTCTCATCGCACCAGTTATGAGTGTGGTCGCAAGCCTTTAAACCTTGTCCATTTTTTGAAGTTTACCCCTTTCCCAAGGGTGTTCCACCATACCACTATACCGTGATAGAGAATTGGCCTAACCACCGCCGTGTATAGCCAGTGTATTATTTTGGGTTCCATCCCCCATTTTTTCCCTATTGCTCTGCTGCAGGAATATAGTGCCACTGTTGCTTTGCGCACTCTATCTGCAACGTTGGGCCCCCAGTTTAGTTTCCTATCTACTATGAGACCTAGATATTTGGTCTCTTCCTTTATTGCGAGGGTATTGCCCTCTAGGGTTATGTTCCCGAGATCAGGTATCTTGTGCTTCCTGGTGAACAGCACAAGGTCTGTTTTTTCAGGATTCACTCCCAGTCCTCGCCTGTTACACCACAGGGATAGTTTGTTGAGGGATCTTTGGATCAGATCTGTCAATGTTGAAAGATGTTTACCCGAGATAGCTATTACAATATCGTCGGCGTATGCAATTATCTGACCGCCAATGTCTTCAAGTTCCCGAAGAAGGCTGTCTACTGCTAT
>NW_016157835.1:0-4554 GCF_001687245.7 Rhagoletis zephyria | reverse complement strand
ATCCTCGCTAGCTTGTCTAGGGACATGGCTAGACCGGTTGCCGGAAGGGGGCCTCGATGCCGTTGAGGCAGTCCCAGAGGGGACAGAGCGTATGCTCAGCCCTGGCTTGGCCACAGACTTTGCACCGCTGGCTTGCTTGGTCTTGTCCGAGGACAGACCGGACCTTCCTGACTGGGTGGGTCTACTTTTTTTGGGGGGTTCTCGGTTATCCGAGGCAGGGTTTTTGTTTGGGTTCATCATTTTCATAAACGTCCGCACTGCTCGACGTGGCGAGCGTGGCGGACTACGTATTTAGGGGGGGAAAAGGGAGTCGTCGACCACAGCGGTCCCCTCCGCTGTGGCAAGGTCATTCTACCTCCTGAGGCGACCCGGTATCAGGAGAGCGCCGTTAGAATACAGCCGGATACCCCTGGCTGAAAACCATCCAATAGGCACGGTGACGCATAACACCCTGGATTAGGGGGGAAAGGATAGGGAAAGATGGGAGAGAAGGGTTGGGTAGGACGAGCGTGGGGGAATCGTCGGTACGGTCCTCTCCGTATGTATGATTGGAGGAACACGGCGCCCACAGTTACGCAGACGGGTGGTCAACCAATCTCCATACGGAGCTTCCCTCTTGGTTCGTGCTGGTTTAAAGCCCCCCGAAGGAAGATTTAAATCACCACTTACGCCTCATCCCCACGGCAAGGGGACCAACACGATGAGGTAATAAATAGTAGTTATGACACAAAATTTCAGCGGGATCGGTAAAGCACACTCCGAGTTGGAGGGTCCAGAATTTTGACATTTTGGTCAAACAGTCCTTTTTTCGGATCAATATTACTAATTACCTATTGTATTTACAAATTTTTTTCAGGAATGTTTTCGATAGCTTTCCATTCAGTCTTTACAAATTTTATTTTGTTTTAATTAAAATAAATTTTTTTTGACATTTTTTTTAATAAAAAATAATTTTAATGTTTTTTTCAAAAAGGGGTAATATTTTTGTTTTTTTTTTGCTCAAAACAAAGCTTAGGTATTTTTCTTTAAGAGCTTTGTGGCCGCTTATTGGGATGCGACTTGTTTATCTATCAAAACGACGTTTAGTAAATCGAAACAGCGTTTTTTTTAATTTTTAATATATGACCTATTTTAATTTTTTTTTGGTATTATTATGTAAGTGTTTCTGAAACCTGAAAATAAAACTTATATGTGAAAGTATATACAATTACCTTTCCAACGGTATATAACATGCCTAACCATAGTTTCACTTGCAGTATCAGTGCGGTAGTTAAGGATGATTAAGATTTTTTGTAGTCTAACACAGCAGGTATTCGATTTTGTGCATTCAAACACTTTCTTAATAGCTTTGCAGAATTTTGAGTAATAGATTTGCATACCTACTAGCACAATATTTGAAAAAAAATGAAGAAGATGGGATTTCCCGGTAGTTAAGGATGATTAAGATTTTTTGTAGTCTAACACAGCAGGTATTCGATTTTGTGCATTCAAACACTTTCTTAATAGCTTTGCAGAATTTTGAGTAATAGATTTGCATACCTACTAGCACAATATTTGAAAAAAAATGAAGAAGATGGGATTTCCCGGTAGTTAAGGATGATTAAGATTTTTCGTTGTCCAGATTCGTCCAAACCCTTTCTCAATAGAAATGCATACCTACTCGCGTAACCTATAAGTAGCTATAATAAATCAGCTTTAGTTTATGAAGGCAGTGTATGGTCTTTCTGAAGACCAGTTTTTTAGAAACAGTATTAAAATAAAGACGCGTGTTATTTACATAATTAATATTTTCCATGGCTATGGCTCATAAAAAGGCTAAGCTTGATAAAGAAATTTTTGCTTCTTTTTGCTTTAATCCCTTCAACAAAAAAGACACGTATACATACAGATGCACGACGGCTTTCTGACGGCTTAATATCAAAATTCCCTACGCTATCAAACCGGATGCCAATTTGTGGATCGTGTAGGAAAGAGCTCAGCAAATTGAAGGTATTACCTACTTCGAAAAGTACTGAGCCTTGTGAAGACGTTATTCTAGAGACGATAATGATTCTGAGAATGATGACCGAATTTCCGATGACGATGGTTCCAACTTTACTGAAGAAAATATGAGTTCAATGGATGAGTGCCAAAACCAATACCACAAGGATGCAGTAAAAGTCCTTGAGCAAATAAAAGAAAAGTACAAAACTTCAACTAGTAGAGCAGAACAAATTCAACTTCTCACGCTTGCTCCACCGACATGGAGTCGCGCAAAAACACTGGCTGAGTTTGGAACATCTGAACGAAAAGCCAGGATTGCTAAAAAATTACATGCAGAGCATGGCATACTCACACTCCCAAATGCAAAGAAAGGAAAACCTTTAGAGTGCAAAACTGAAGCTCTAGTGACTCAGTTTTATCAGCGCGATGATATGAGTCGCCTGATGCCAGGGATGAAAGACTGGGTGTCTGTATGAATTGACGGTAAGAAGGTTCAAATGCAGAAGAGGATAATTCTCTGCAACCTGAATGAGTTATTCGCGAGCTTTCAATCCGAACACGAGTATATTAAAATTGGATTCACAAAATTTACTCAGCTCAGGCCAAAACATTGCGTTTTGGCAGGAAGCAGCGGAACTCATACAGTATGCGTTTGCATTTATCATGCACTTAGGTCATACATATATTAGAAGTTAAAATATAGAAAAACCGCTGTTTCGAGTTACTAAATGCTCATTTTAATAGATAAACAAGTCGCATCCCACTAAGCGACCTCAAAACTCTTAAAGAAAAATGCCTAAGCTTTCTTTTAAGCAAAAAAAAAATAATATAACCCCTTTTTGAAAAAAGACGTTAAAATTATTTTTTATTTAAAAAAAAAATTAAAAAAAATTAAATTTATAAAGACTGAAGGAAAAGCTATCGAAAAAATTCCTGAAAAAATTTTCTAAATACCATAGGTAACTAGTAATATGGATCCGAAAAAAGGACAGTTTGAGCAAAATGTCAAAATTCTGTGTCATAACTACTATTTATTAGGACTAACCTTGGTGCAAATTTCATCCCGATCGGAAGACATCGATTTCAAAAGTTGGGTCACTTGAGGTGAAATGCCCCATATCTATCTATTATATATAATACGCGAAGGCATGTTTTGTGCAGCCTAAAACATCTGCACCGTTCGCTCGATTTTCAAAATTGGGATGTCAAATTAAAGCGCTTGGCCTGTAGATGTGCAATAAGGTTTTATTTTTTCGAAAAGAGTTGCCACCTGTTAAATAATTAAACTCAAGTTATTTACTAATCAATGCCCTCAGCTCCGCACCGTCCGTGTGATTTTCAAAATAGAGGTACCAAATTAAAGGGCTTAGAGTGTGGATGTTCAAAAAGGTTTTACTTTTTCGAAAAAAGTTGCCACCTGTTAAGAAATTAAGTTCAAAATAATACGCGAAGACATTTTTTGTTCCGCATAAAAGATCTGCACCGTTCGCTCGATTTTCAAAAATGGGGTGCAAAATTAAAGCGCTTGGCGTGTAGATGTGCAATAAAGCTTTATTTTTTCGAAAGGAGTTGCCACCTGATAAAAAATTGCATTCAAATAATTTAATAATCAATGTCAGCAGATCCACACCGTTCGTTCGATTTTCAAAAGTGAGGTGCCAAATCAAAAAGCTCTGGTTGTAGGTGTGCAATAAGGTTTAACTTTTTCGAAAAGAGTTGCCACCATTTAAAAAATTAAGTTCAAATTATTTTAAAAGCTAAACCAATTATTATAAGATGGGCATAAATGGAAATAGCTTTGAAAATATTTGTTTCTTAACTTAACTTTATGAGGGTTGCCACCTGTTGAAAAAATCAAATTCAATTTGAATTAAGGGAATTAGGTAATAGAAATATGTATTTGTGCCAGACGGTAAAGATTAAGTATGTAGTAGTTTGTAAACATTTTGAAGAGGGTTGCCACCTGTGTGAAAAGTCTAATTTATATGAAGTATAAAAATATGGATGTCAAGCGAATGAATCTTAAGAGATCTTTAGTTGGAACGTTTAGAATATTTTTAAAGTGTTTGAAGAGGGCTGCCACCTGTTTAAAAATTAGGTTCAAATTATTTAAATAGTTAAATCAATATCNTAATTCGAATTAAAGCATTGGGACAAGTAAAATAGGTATCTATATATATAATCTATCTTAATAACTATATAATACGCGAAGGCATTTTTTGTGCAGCATAAAAAAACTGCACCGTTCACTCGATTTTCAAAAGTGAGGTACCAAATCAAAGGGCTTAGAGTGTGGATGTTCAAGAAGCTTTTACTTTTTCGAAAAAAGTTGCCGCCTGTTAAAAAATTAAGCTCAAATTAATTAAAAAATTAAATCAATTAATAAATACGGGTCTCAATCGAAATGGTTTTGAAAAAGCTTTATAACTTAACTACGTATAGGAGGGTTGCCACATGTTTAAAAAAATGTAATTAAATTTTAGTTAAAGGAATTTGGTAAGTGAATAAGGTATCGCTATGTAGGTGTCATACAAAAGAGGTTTAAGAAGGTAGTAGTTTGGAAATATTTTG
>NW_016157834.1:188285-197273 GCF_001687245.7 Rhagoletis zephyria | reverse complement strand
AACATATGTGTAAGCGCCAATCTATTATTATTATTAAAATCTAGAGCGTCGCCCTTACAAGCGGAGACTATACCACGGCTCGAGTTGAGTTCGGCAACATTACTCAGCGATTTAATACAGCGCGTGCTGTCTATCTGCGAAACTTATCATCGTATCAAAATTAGCTCGGCCAATTGCAAACAACAAACTGCGAGTGGAGGTATGTGCCCGCGGATGTCAATCCTGCCGATCTAATCTCTAGAGGAATGTCGATGAATGAGTTAATTGCTTCCCAGCTATGGTGGCATGGTCCAGATTTTCTTCAGCTCCCGGAAACTATGTAGCCCAAGCTGCCAGGGGGGTGCATGCAAAAGTTGAAACAGAGGTAAGCAACGAATGCCGCCGGGTAAATGTCGGCCGAGAAAATGGACCACAATCAAAGGGAAAGCCAACCGGTAATGATAAATTTATTGTTAACGTGGGCGCATTATTTATAAAAGAGGAATCATTACTGTATCGATATTCGTCCATCACTCCTTTAATAAGAGTAACGGCTTGGGTATTTAGATTCGTCCGAAATTGTCGAGCATCGTTAGCAAACAGACGAAACTACATTTGAGTGTTAAGGAACTCGATGACTCACTGGCTTTCTGGATCAAACAAGAGCAATGAGATTATTTTGAAGATGATATCCGAAAGTTAAAATGTTCCGATCCAGACAAAGGTTCGGCTGAGGGCTCTCGACCATCGAACACGATTGTAATATTGGCTCCGTTTCTTCAAGATGGTGGGCTGCGTATGAGCGGGCGCTTACAAGCAGATTTACCTGACTGTCAGCGGAATCCTGCGATACTGCCAGGAGAAGGAAGATTGGTTTGGCTAATAGCTCAATCAACACATTTGAGACTACTACAGTGCTGAGCACAGCAGTTAATAGTGGCATTGAGGCAAAACTACTGGGTCACCGATGTACGAGCTTTAGCAAGGTCCTTGATCAAGAGTTGTATAATGTGCGAAAGGTTGAGGGCAAAAATGAGCGAACAAATGATGGGAAATCTCCCTGCTTGTCGAGTACGCCCAGCATTCTTATGTTAAAAAAAAAACAATAATGTATGTACAGTTCACATGACTCAATAATACAAGGTTGAATAATCTGGCAGTTGTCTCGCTCCCGCATTCTACCATAGCCCGTGTTGCTTTCTTTTTTAATTTATAGAAACTACTACTAAAATACAAGGAGAAATATTGTCTTCGTATAAAAAGTTCAACAGGCAACACTGCCGATATTTTCATTGATTGTTTCATGGAAATGGATTTTCTTATTGCGCAAATTCAAATAAGTATGCCATAAAAATCAAAAATAATAGAACTATTTTGAATTAAAACAATAATTTAAACATTTCTTTGCAGAGTATCGGAGTTATTCAAAATTCGTTTTCAAAAACCTGCGTTACACAGCAAGTGCAGCAGTTGCAAGTAAGTTTTGCGCGCTATGATCTCTGTGTGTCCGTCCACGTTTGGCTGGTGCAGTCCACTGGGAATTACAGCTGCATAGATTCATTTGGTGAAGTACAGCCGTTGCATACTTACAAGTAAGTATACCACCCCATAAAAGTGAAATTGCAAATATTAATACAACTTTTTTCTTGTGCTGGTCAGGATCATTTGTGTTCGTCCACGTTCGCTGGTAAGGGTATTTTCACCATTGCAGCCTTTGGTTTGGTCAAGTGGAGCCTTTACATACTTACAAGTTAGTATACCACCCCATAAAAGTGTCAGCGCAAATATTAATAAAGATCTTTTCTTGTGCAGGTCAGGATCATTTGTGTCCGTCCACCAAATGTAACTCAATTTAAGATATTGAACATGTAATTTTTAAATGCAACAAATATAATAATTTTTAAAAGATTAATTTATATACATTATATCAATTGCATCTTTACTATTTGTATATTTCTTCATGTCACACACCGTCTTCAAAAGAGTCACAACTCAAAATAATGCAGAAAATGCGAAAAACTATTTCTTAGCACATGATAATCATATGGGCAAGGACGAGTTTACCTTAGATTTTTTTTAACAAATTATAATAAAAATTTGCTCCAGCTTTTGCTGAAAGGTAAATAAAAGCTCTGGGTGCATTTTTAGCGCATAATCTCAAAAATGTAAATTTTGAGTTGTGACTCTTTTGAAGATGGTTTTTATTCTCTGGTAATTTGGTAACTTCCGATCTCATTTGGTAACTTTCAGACGAAATGCTTACGGCTCTATTCTGTATCAGTGACAAATTCTTGTCACAGTTTTTATTACGGGAAAATATATGAAAAAGTTTAAATTTATCAGGAAAAAAATGTTGTCGCTGATACAGAATTGGGCTGTTAAAATCATTAAAATATTTTTGAATATTATACAATATTTGCGGCAAAGTTGCATACACGCAGTTAATTTCTTATTGAATGATTTTTTTTTCTGATGATAGATATGAAATTGTGATTTATGATTGGCGATAGGGTCATGGTGTAGGCTGCGGTCTTTCAAATTTAGAAGATTATTATTTGAGTTTTTCACCAAAAAATTATCTAAACGACATGCATTGAAATATAAGTCGGGATTTTAATATTAACCTGTGGAATAATGAAGCTATCCTTGCCTCAGAGATTTATTTTCGTACTATTTACATAGCAGTTTACTGAAAATGTTAAAGTTATTTTACTATTTTAAAGTTTAGTTAAAATTGCTTTGAAAACGGAAAATTGGTCATAAGATATGTTTAAATTTAATCAAAAAACAAAATACAAGGAATTGGTCCAAAGAGGTAAAAGTCTATATATCAATGATTTCACTGGGACATAAATATGAATTTTTGTTCTGCCACTATGTAGAATAGCTCGCGGATTCCGAAATGCGAGTAAATTTTTTTTCTGTGGACAAGTTTTCCATATTTTGTAATGTATTTAAAAAAAAAATGGTTGAAACTGTAGTGAAAATTAAAAGTAGGTTTTTCGCTTGTAAAAGAAGGTCGATGTTTTTTAAAGTAGTGTTGCTTGGACAGGTTTTTTACATTTAATTTCTACAGCGTACGTCCCGTTAATAGGGAAAAAATTTTGAAAATAAAGGAGTTTTTATAAATTTTTTTGTAATGAAGTCAAGCTACTAACAAAGAAAATCGATAGATAAATAAAACAGTTGTGTGGCAACTTTCATATAAGCTCGAAAGTGTAAATGTAACGCCCATTGTTTTTTAACTACAAAAGAAACAAGTAAAAAAGTCTAAGTTCGGGTGGAGCCGAACATTAATTACTCGGCGCAAGTATTAAATATAGTTTTTCAACTTTCTGAAAACTGCCGTTACATGGTAAGAAGAGTGGTTATACTTAATGAGATAGACTTATATAGTTAGATGTGGGCGGTATCACGCCCACTTTCCAAAATTCTATAATAATGTTACTTTTTTCGCCGGATTGTTGTTGGTATTCATTTTTAGTAAATTAGCGTCCTTAAATTTCGAAAGATCGAAGTCGCTATTTCTGAACTCGTCGGGCCAGTGCTCGCTGCTACTTGCAGAGGTGGTAAGATGTCTGACGTCGGTATGCCTGAAGAGTTCATCAACACGAGAAGCTGGTACTTTTGCTCGATAAAGCGTTCTTCTGCTGCTCTCTTTTCCTCGAGCATGGCCATCATAAGCTGTTATCGGTAACTTCCATCGCTGGAACCATTTTGCGTTCCGATAATTTCATTTAACTTAAGTGCATCTGCGCTCCCTTGACGATCGGTGTGATTCGGCTGAGTAGCCGAGTGATCGGTGCCAATTGCTTAACTAGCCGATTCCAACACTGTCTGTTCAGGTGTGGGGGCCGTTGATGTAGTTGATTGCTGCATTGTGTGTTCGCGAGTGTGTAGTGCACCTACACTAGAAGCCTCCTTCATTCAGGAAGCGCAACTCCAATTACAGTATTGCACGCTCTCGTCAACGCCAACACATTTGAAATGGAACCACAGTTCGCAATCGTCGCACTGCACCCAATCTTCTACGCTTTCTTTGTCAAAAGTACAAAGTATGTAAGATTTGCCCAAGTGCTTGTATAAATACGTGCCGTGTGGGTGGAAATTTGACAGTGCACCAGACATTGGGTCCTCTAGGAACTTATGCTTTAGATTGCCTCGATATTTATCCTTACGAACGCAATAGCCACGTGCACTCTGCAGAGGGATCGCGATTCCAAGTTAATTTACCGAGAGAAATTTTTTAAAGATTTGTTGCTGACGGAGAAGAGAAACGAATTCGGCTTTTCTAGCCGTCTAACTATTTATTTAATGTTGTTAATTCAGTTTTTTTTACAAAATATATGGCCTGTGCCAATTAATAGAAAAGAGAAAAATTTGACGGACATAATTAAAATTTTGACATTTTTCGTGGTGAATAGGACCGTCAGAATTTTACCTATATTGTTTATTTATTAATTTAATAAGAGGCTCCCTGTACTCTGGCCCAGAAACAATTTTTCGTATAAACGTGGCAGCACTTTCGTTATCACAAAGGTCATAGAATATGGGCCTGTGCCAATTGATAGAAAAGTTCTATGGTGGAAAAACTTTTTACTATGGTGAGAAAATTTTACATTTCTGCTGTGCCAATTCGTAACTTTTTACTGCTGGAAATTTTTGACAGTTGCTTTGATGCACAAGAAGACTATCGTGTTTGCTATTTATAAAATGCAGCAATTATATAGAAAATATTTGCCTTTGATGATTTCAATTCTTCTGGAACTGAAATCCATGCATTTATTAGACCTTTTAGCAGTAATATTAGAAATAAAAACACGTCAAAACCGTCTGGTAAGTGTGTTCACAAAAATGTTTAAAACCGTGTACAATTGTTTCCAATAAAAACATATGTCGTTTTAGGGTATTATGTACATGCACCAAGACGTTTATTCCAAAATACTAAGCAGCATTTTGAACGGCGATAACAAGACTACAAAAATGTATCTTAGGTTGCCCTCTGCTTCGTTTCGAAAAATTGTAACTCACATTCCCAAAAAGCGCCACGGATGGTCAGGGGAGTACGAAGTCATTTGCTTAATAAAGTCTTCAAATTATTTATATTGTTCCTTCCAGCCTTCGTTGCTGTTGGCGTTCTTTGAACTGAACCAAACATCCTTGTCAATGCGCTTTTCCAGAAGGATTCTGCGTTCTGAACTGCTCCCTGTAAAATAGTATTTTTAATTAAAAAAATACATAACGCCTTTTCATATGTAAATCTGAAATTAAATCTTACAAGTTATATAGCTTTTCTTTATTTTTTTTGCCGGCGGGACCATGTTCTTTTATTTCCACTCGCTTTTGTTTTCTTTAATTTATGTGTATACGTGCGTTGTTCGTTCTTCTTCTTGATAATGCTTGCTGTCAAATTTTTCACTAGCCCTGCCGTATCAAACATTTTTATTCACCTCATAGCTGTCAAAAATTTACTACCCAGAGAACTTTTCTATCAATTGGCACAGGCCCTATGAGGGAGCCATAAACATAGCCAGCATCCTTGTTTTCTATATCTCTGGTTATGTTTTATTCTGTCAAACTAGTGCTCTGGCTATATTTTGTAAATTTTAAGGTCTTTATAATTGCTTAAGTTTTTTTTTCTAGTTTGATTTAGTGACATTCTAGTTTGAATTTAGTGACATTATAAAAAAATAATAATTTCCTCGAAACAATCATGGATATAAAAAATATAAGCTGTAGATGCAGTGGCGAAAATATAATAAGGGAATAGACATTTTAGGATTCTTTGGCTACTCCTCTCGATTATTTAATGTTTAGTATTAACGTTTATTATTTTTTACCAAAGTGTAGCTCTTTATCTAACAAAGATCATGTAAGTCAAAATTTCAAACTTTGTACAAATGAGCGAAACTCGACAAAGATTCACCAATATTTTGAGCTTTTTGATTAGATTTCTTAGAAGCATTATGTGTACCGTTGATTTTTGGTAAATTTTTTTGTGGAAGTGTTGCCATTTGCTCCATACAAAAAAATTTTAAACATAGAACTTTGGATGGAAGAAAATCAGAGAACAAAATAGTGCCAAAGATCAAGGGTACTACTTCAAACTTGCCCTTTATTGTACTAAAATTTAATGGGCTATATAACTGGCAATTCCAAAAAATCTGATTAAAATGTTTAAAATTTTAACTCGTCGAATTTTTTTAAATGTTCTACAACGTTTTAAATTTTGAATTACATGTTTTTTTAGATAGTAAGTTATATTTTCATAAAAAAATAATAAATATTTTTTAAAAAAAGAAAAGTTACTAAAACTTGCTAAAATGTTTCTTCCCTATTTACATTCTCGCCACCGTATAGATTGTGTGTATAGACTTTTGCGATAATTTTTTAATTTCTTCTATTTGTTTTGTTTTAAATAAAACTGTATTAAAAGATATTATGTCTTTTTTATTCTAAAAACAAAATTCTGTGTTCAGATTCGATGATTTCGATTTTTGGCCACGGAAATCTAGTCACGGTACCTATAGGTAAAATTATGACAGCTTCTAAATATGTATACACATAACATTGTCTGGCGGTATTAGAGGGAAAATCAAAATGGAAGCTGAAAAATGAACAAAAGAGCGCACGTTACTTGTAAGTTGAAAAATAAATATAAATTTGAACAATTTCAGCAACACACAAAAATAGAGCTTTCGCACGACCGTTTATTTGGTTTTTGAACTGTCAAAATTTTATTTTGCATTTGGCATAGCAAAGTTTAATTTATTTGTTCACCATAGTATTTTTGTTACCTCGTCCAACCACGGAGAAAAATGTTGCCGCCGATTGGCACACAGCCTTAGTCTCTTGCTCTTCTCGGGTATGTTCACAGTTACTTTCAGGGTTGCCTTAGGAGAAATGGTTTCAATATTTCCAGGTGGTGAATTTGGTAAAATTGGGCAACAATAACCATAACGTATACTACTTTAAACGATTGAATGAAAAAATAAGACGACCATTTTAAGAGACGTTAGGAACAGCCATATTTTATTTTTATTAAGTTTACTTTAAAATATATAATTTACTTTTTTAATTTTATTTTACGGGCACATCTATGCAAAAAATACCGTTTTCACAGGTAAAAACAATTTATTATATTTATATACAGCATGTTTTTAGTAGTTGGGTCTATGGCATTTAATTATCCATTGTGATATTTAGTACGTCTAAAAATACTCCCATTGGCGTTGAAGGATTGAAACTTTCCATTGTATTGACCACTTTGTTTTTAATATTCCTCAACCGCAAAGAAGCATGTACAAACGTCACTATAAAAGAAATAAAGAAGAATATCAATAATCAAGTTTTAATTTTATAGCACAGTTTAAGGCTGCAGAGAGGACAAAGGGAAGGCACGGTATCGCAAGTAAACTTTTTCATGACATATCCTCACACTCTTCTCACTTCCGCTGTCAAACTCCTTAAAAAAGGATTGTGTTTTTCGTGGGTTCTACTCAGAAATGCTGTGATTAATGAGGGTTGTTATTTTGAAGCGTGCACAAAGTCTATGTAAGAAAAAGTGTTATTCCTAGAATTATTGTCGATGACTTATCTTGTAATGGCGGCAATGTAGATTTTTAAGTAAATAATAAGTCCCGTAAATTTTGTTTCCGAATTTCTAGTCAAAGCTAGATATCAGGCATATTCTGCAAATTNAATTTTGTTTCCGAATTTCTAGTCAAAGCTAGATATCAGGCATATTCTGCGAAATTATTATTATTCGAAATTACGATTCGAAATTGCACGCCTTATTAATTAAACCTTTTTTGGAGATTATTGAGCTTTGTACCACGATTGTTTATTAGGGAAAATTGAAAAAGCAACAAAGTCTAAGCGGTAGAAGTTATAGCACTATTTCGGAGATCACCACATCTCCTCATCAGACTTCTTTTTTCTAGACTTCAGCAGGGATCGAACCTGCGAATTCGATGTTCAAAGTCAGAAGCGTTAACCACTGAGCTATGTACATCCCGTAAACTCTTGTTGCTAATTCATTTTCCTTATTCAACCAACTACTATCAAGTGCAGCTGATTTGCCGCTATTTAAACTCGACAGCGTGGTTGTTGTTGTCAATTCTATACATCCATTTGCTTATTTGCTTTTTTGTATAGTTTCAGGCAGGCTCTTCCTAAACTATGTATTTGTCAATGTTATTGTGGCTTGTTAACATTTTATTTTTAATATTTTTATTGAGCTTTGTACCCCGATTGTTTATTAGGCAAAATTGAAAAAGCAACAAAGTCTAGGCGGTAGAAGTTATAGCACTATTTCGGAGATCACCACATCTCCTCATCAGACTTCTTTTTTCTAGACTTCAGCAGGGATCGAACCTGCGAATTCGATGTTCAAAGTCAGAAGCGTTAACCACTGAGCTATGTACATCCCGTAAACTCTTGTTGCTAATTCATTTCTCTTTATTCAACCAACTACTATCAAAGGCAGCTGATTTTCCGCTATTTAAACTCGACAGCGTGGTTGTTGTTGTCAATTCTATACATCCATTTGCTTATTTGCTTTTTTGTATAGTTTCAGGCAGGCTCTTCCTAAACTATGTATTTGTCAATGTTATTGTGGCTTGTTAACATTTTATTTTTTAATATTTTTATTGAGCTTTGTACCACGATTGTTTATTAGGAAAAAATGAAAAGGCAGNATTCAACCAACTACTATCAAGTGCAGCTGATTTGCCGCTATTTAAACTCGACAGCGTGGTTGTTGTTGTCAATTCTATACATCCATTTGCTTATTTGCTTTTTTGTATAGTTTCAGGCAGGCTCTTCCTAAACTATGTATTTGTCAATGTTATTGTGGCTTATTAACATTTTATTTTTAATATTTTTATTGAGCTTTGTACCACGATTGTTTATTAGGAAAAAATGAAAAAGCAGCAAAGTCTAAGCGGTAGAAGTTATATCACTATTTCGTAGATCACCACATCTCCTCATCAGACTTCTTTTTTCTAG
>NW_016157834.1:173973-188185 GCF_001687245.7 Rhagoletis zephyria | reverse complement strand
GACTGGGTGACAACGTCAGATTACCTTTCATTTGACACTGATATTGTCATATTTTTTATAATTTTACGGAAAGTGTATCTTATCCATTTCTTGTGACCATAGTTTAGGCTATAACTCTGGTACCGGTAGAGGTATCGAAGCAAGACTTAGCTTCAAATGTGCCCCTTCTAAAGTAGATTAGTATGTTAAAATTTGAGAATAATCCGCCATGGTTCGCAGGAGATACAAATTTTGTCGTGCTAGAAGTGAGCTCTGAACCACTGTGCGACGGGAGCTAAACGCACGTATTTCCCTGCATTTTCATCAACATTGTAACAGAAGTTAAACGCAAATAAATTGGTGTAGTAGTTAGTATCAAAACGCGCGTTACGCTACGCGCACATTGCAGCCGGCATCGGCGGAATTGTGCTCGGCCGATATGCGGGCGATATGAACAAATACTTGTGATTATAGGTTCGTTCGCGTAGCTGTTAATTGTTCATGTTTAACCAAAACTTACAAGTTTTTGCGTTCGCGTACGCAAAAAACTTGCAAAGTAGGGGAAATTGAGAGAGCAAACTGAAATTTCATTTTGAGGGGAAGCTGTTGGTTTCTGCTGGAAAAATTTTTGCCAACAGCAATTTGCCAACAAGAAAACAGCTGATCAAAAACAGCTGGTTGGCATTTACGCAAATCACAAAATTGAATTTGATGGTTTGGAAGATAAAAATTACAAAATGCGACTAATTAAACTTGTAAGAAATAAGTAGTTATTTGTTTAATCAATAAACTGTGTCAGTATAACACTTTGCGATGACTTTTCGTACGTTTTAAATTTTACACTTTTGTATGTAAACAAAAATTATATCAGCTGTTCGTCTAACTTGCAAGTTTCTGCAAATTTTCTGTTCGCGTACTATTTTGGATATTTCTCTCTTGTGAGAGTTGGTTGGTTTCTGCTGGAGATTTTAAACGAACGCACCTTATATGAGCACTCTCACACATATACCGATAACCGAACCGACATCGGCCGTTGACGTCCGTCAGTGACGATAAATTCAAACACGTTTGTTTTTCTAGTCCGATGTCAGGTGAAAAGTACCAAAATGGACCGCGAAAAATTAACTTATTGGGTGCAAAAACAAAAAAATTACATATAAAATCACATGTTTATAGTATGTCAATTAAAACGTATCAAAATATGTCACTGCTCACAAAATTGTAATGAAAACAAGATTTATGTGTACAAATACGGTCGGCAAAAAATCTGGTTAAGTGTGCGCATCAATTCGAATTCAGTCGTCCTATCGGATGCAATGTGCGCCTAGCGTTACTCTTCCACTCGAACAGTTGGACCTTGTATACGTCGCATTATATCGACTTTGTCGCCTTCTCGCGGTTTTTGCTGGCAATTAAGCAGCCGATAAGAACAAGGAATAACCATTCCCACGACAGCCGGTTCTGCGTACCGGAATGACTCGGGTTTTACCCGACCAAAGGCGGTTGTTTCTGCGATCTAACCCCGTTTAGATCGGCTATATCCCTCAAAAGTTGTATGTCCATAGGACTACACCTTCTTCGCATACTTCTGCTCAGGGCTGGCATTGAGTCAGAATCCTATACCTGCTATGTATGCCAGAGACGACTACACCACAACTCCACCTCCGTTAGATGCAACACATGTAATGGGTGGCGCCACCTCCGAGTTTGCTCAAGTCTATACGATTCACAGGAATTGGACCACCGAAAACGTAGCCCCCTGCTGCTTAAATCGTGCTGCCTCCAGGCACTACAGAGTCCGCCTGAGCAACTAAACACAAACACAAATGCATCACAACACAATACAATAAACATATTGATAGCTGCGGTCCAAGAAACGAAGTAGCACAGCAATTCAACATTGTTGAATTGTGTCGGGAGATCGCGAGCGAGATAATGGTGGTGGCTTTGCGTTCATCACGCACCACACCGTGTAGTATTTTCTTATTAAAGCAGACATTGACCGTAGGGATACCAGGCTAGAATGTCAGGGCATAGCCATCGGGTCAGGTGATATTGAGCTCGAAATATTTAACGTTTACATACCCCCGGCAGGATATCACCCTTATATAAAAATTTTAAAGTTATGTTACAATATCCGTTTTAATAATATTTCCGAGAAATTAATTTCTATAAGGGCCAAATTTACAGTGCGTATTTAACTCTGAATCGGTAGTTAACTACAGATTTTTGTACTGAATTTGGTCCTAAATGAATATATTTTTATGTTTTGTTAACCATACATGAACTTCCAAGTATTAAGCAAATTTTTACGTTTTACCAACGATCACATAAAAACAGTAAAGTTTGTTTTTCATAATAATGTATGTCAGTGTTGCCACGAGCACATTTTTTTTCCTACCAAAATTTTTTGAATTTTTTAAATGGTTTATGCAATGCCAAGTTTATTAAAAATGCAGATAACATAACATTTAGTAAAACGAAAACAGCTAGTACAACAAAAATAAATTAACTACGTATAACAATGAATTTTACTGTACAGACTTACACACATGTTTGTCTCTTTACACATACATATTATTATTATTATTACCTCGGAGATACTCGCGCTGCGACCTAAGAAGATCTATTGTGATTAACCTTATTTGTAATGACTCCAACCTTAGGCTATGTAAGAAGTTATGCACTCACAAAAGGCTATGGACCATGAAAGCGCATTTAAGCTCCAGGCTTTGGTTGCCTTCAAACCCTTCATGTCCCGAAACCCACCACAGCATTACGCTGTTGTGGGCCTCCAAGTGGTTCAAAATAGTTTTAGACCTGTCCACACGCCTGATGCTATTTTAACAGAGTCTAAGGCCTTTGACATGCCTGACTATTCGACATTATATTTATTTGTTTAATATATTTATTTCTCGTCGTCCACCTTTGATCCGTCGGTATACCATACTTGGGACCCTTCGTCACAGTTGTTAATCCTTCTCAGCAGTCCTTTTCAAGCATTCTGACCTTGTAGGGTTTGTAGAAGGATAACACGGGATTATCCTGGAATGCCTTTAGAATGACCCAGAAAATCTCCAAATTTCTTACTGATTATACTGGGCAGTCGTAGGGCGCTCCAGCAGACCTCTTTTTCAAATAGAATGGACAAAGGAGGAATGCCTGTAATGGCATAAAGGGCATCTGTTGGACAGGTGCCCATATCTCCTGTGATGGCCACTCGGACCAGTAGGCGCAGCTTGCTCAAGGTGGCATCCGCCTTTACTTGCTTAGCTTTTGGCCATCAGGCCAGTGCCACATATGTGACAAAGGGGTCTCACTACCATATTTAAAGACCAATAGGTTAGTTTTGGTGATATTCCCCAAGTCTTACCATAAAGTCTCTGTCAGGTGGACAACGGTAGACGTCAGTGAGTTTATTGACAAGCCATTTTCAGCACACCAGTCTTCAGGACATATATTTACATGCATATGTAGTTTCTGGTTGAGTTCAATTGAAACTAAATTTTAGGCACATAAAGTATATACCCTGGATGTACATATTTTCTATTTTCCGCAAATAACTATTATTGTCGTGGAACCTACCAAAATCCAACCTAGCCTCCCAACCTACCAAATGGAGGAAAACCTACCAGTTTTGGTAGGAAAAGCCCATGTTTGACAACACTGATGTATGTATTTACGCAGGTGGCGTCGCACGAAGATGGAGCGCACCAGCGTAAAGTTAATGTAACGAAAATAGGAGCAAATAAAAGACAGTGGTTTTAGTGCAATGAAATTAAAAATCGTTTTATTTGTAAATATCTCTGAGTTGGAATAGTGTGGCACACAAGAGTTGGCTTACCGAACGTGGTGTGATGGCTGACGTGATCTCCTTGCTGTCTTCTAAGAAGTGACAACTTGCTAACAAACGAAAAGGGATGTAGCCCACCGCACAGTAACTTTCGTTAAGTTTCCCCTCAACTAAGTTACCGTACAGTGGGGCTCATTGTTAGCGGCTGGAAAATTAGCCGTAACTTATATATGTGTTTGTGTGCTCTTACATGAAGTGACAAAACGCGTATTAGGGTGGTGCAATATATTTAGGTCGAGGACCTAAACATACCGGCCCCCTTGCGGTAAGCAAGCTGTGAAAAAAAAAGGAGTCGCGTCTCAACCGTCACACGCACGTGGGGAAAGTCTTATGTTATTCAACTATTTAGCGCGGATTTTGTACTGCGTGGATCGGCTTATTCGCCCACGCTTTCGTCGTGACCGGCTCATCTGGGGCTGTGGAGAAAAGGAGACCGTTAATTGAAACAGACGTGGTCTGGAATTTCAATGCACTTTTTTATTTAGATTTTAAGGTATGTGTGTGTGTGATGAGGGTGTGTGTATGTGTGGTTTTGTTTTCTTAATATCTACGATTATGGTTGGCAGGCTCCCGAAACAACCAGGCCGTATATGGTCGCCTGGACCAGCAGGCCACCCACGGTAGACGGGGGGGTCCCGCTCACCATCATCTCCGCATGCAAATCGAGGCCTAGTGTGAGGCGTATTGGTGACGCGCGAAAGAATTGCGGATCCGCCAANAATCGAGGCCTAGTGTGAGGCGTATTGGTGATGCGCGAAAGAATTGCGGATCCGCCAAGCGCATGTACTGGAAGGGGGCCGCAACGGAATGAAGAGTAGGTAAGAAGTTTACTGCGAGGTTGTGCTGTTCTCATTGTCGGGCGGAAGTAGGACCAATTTTGCGATTGGCCTTCTGATTTCTCCCTTAGCTGTTTCGATGTCGACTACTCTTACTCGGTTGTCGGAACCTGGGTGTAGCTTGACTATTCTCCCCAATCTATTTAATATATTTTTAATTTTTAAACATATAGCAACCTATTTTCTACATTTAAGTTTATAGTTTAGTAAGAAAATCAGTNACTTGCTAACAAACGAAAAGGGATGTAGCCCACCGCACAGTAACTTTCGTTAAGTTTCCCCTCAACTAAGTTACCGTACAGTGGGGCTCATTGTTAGCGGCTGGAAAATTAGCCGTAACTTATATATGTGTTTGTGTGCTCTTACATGAAGTGACAAAACGCGTATTAGGGTGGTGCAATATATTTAGGTCGAGGACCTAAACATACCGGCCCCCTTGCGGTAAGCAAGCTGTGAAAAAAAAAGGAGTCGCGTCTCAACCGTCACACGCACGTGGGGAAAGTCTTATGTTATTCAACTATTTAGCGCGGATTTTGTACTGCGTGGATCTGCTTATTCGCCCACGCTTTCGTCGTGACCGGCTCATCTGGGGCTGTGGAGAAAAGGAGACCGTTAATTGAAACAGACGTGGTCTGGAATTTCAATGCACTTTTTTATTTAGATTTTAAGGTATGTGTGTGTGTGATGAGGGTGTGTGTATGTGTGGTTTTGTTTTCTTAATATCTACGATTATGGTTGGCAGGCTCCCGAAACAACCAGGCCGTATATGGTCGCCTGGACCAGCAGGCCACCCACGGTAGAGGGGGGGGTCCCGCTCACCATCATCTCCGCATGCAAATCGAGGCCTAGTGTGAGGCGTATTGGTGACGCGCGAAAAAATTGCGGATCCGCCAAGCGCATGTACTGGAAGGGGGCCGCAACGGAATGAAGAGTAGGTAAGAAGTTTACTGCGAGGTTGTGCTGTTCTCATTGTCGGGCGGAAGTAGGACCAATTTTGCGATTGGCCTTCTGATTTCTCCCTTAGCTGTTTCGATGTCGACTACTCTTACTCGGTTGTCGGAACCTGGGTGTAGCTTGACTATTCTCCCCAATCTATTTAATATATTTTTAATTTTTAAACATATAGCAACCTATTTTCTACATTTAAGTTTATAGTTTAGTAAGAAAATCAGTGTCCCAACTTCATATATTTTTGTGGATCGAAGACTTTAAAAACCACAACCTTAAATTCGGTTGGGCTACTAAGAGAGTAGCTCAAGCACAAAAATAAAAGTTCTTTATATTACTAAGGGAACATAGACGTAAAAACAGTTCAGGGGACTATTTTATAATACGATGAAATCTGAAGTTCAAAAAAGAAATGTAAATAGTTTAAGAATAAACCTGGAGTCAATAGCGATACTAGTTTGTCCTATCAATTTCATTAAGTAATTCAGCGTGTGGCGCTTTAAGCAGATTCATCGCATCTGGCTCCAGTTTTTCCTTTTTACTGCATTTTCTTTGTAAACTTAATTCAGATATTATAGGATCTGATGATAGCAAAAAATCGTTTAAAATATCTTCATTAGTGTGCTTTGCACTATCTTTTCTACTTCTGTGTCTCATGAATTTAAAATCCTTATTTTTTGCTTCTTGTGCTTCCTCTCCTAGCTGAGTGTTTAACGCTTTGAACATCGATTACGCTGGTTCGATCCTTGCTGAAGTCTGATGAGGAGATGTGGTGATCTCCGAAATAGCTGCTATAACTTCTACCGCTTAGACTTTGTTGCTTTTTCAATTTTTCCTAATAAACAAATCGTGGTACAAAGCTCAATAAAAATATTAAAAATGAAATGTTAATAAGCCACAGTAACATTGATAAATTATCCTTAATTCCCCTTTTCGCTTGTAAACGTATTATAGAAGTACAAATAAAAGCAAATAAGGGTAGCTGAAAGTAAATGAGATTATAAACTCCAAAAAATGCATGTTTGATCAAAAGACTTTATTTTATCGAACATTTCTTAATAATAGTTTTCTTGCTTTGGTAACGTCATACGTTAAAAGTATCCATCATTTCAGGATAATTTTCTTGTTTTGTCATGACTCACATATTTTACTGTAAATATGAGTGGTGGTTTATTGTTTTTGCTTATGTCAGAAATTTGATTTAAGTCGCACTAAAAATGAGTTCTGAACCATAGTGCGTCATGGGAACAGGGTCTTATTCTTCGCGCTGAAAAGACTAGCTGAAAACAAAGCAATTTGCAATAAATTTTTTTAGCAATCAATGATTGATAGTAATAGGATTACAATCAAAATTGATTGCATTTTTCTGATTGTAAAAACTACAATCAATTTAATTGTAAGCACATTTGATGGTGATTGCAATCAAATCACTGATTCAATCAAACATTTTAATTGCAATCTCAAAAATGCAATAATTTATTCATGCTTTTCTTAATAAAGAAATTGAGAGCGTAAAAGCAAAATAGAACGTGAAATTGAGAAAAAGAGAAAACTAGCAGAAAAAGTTATTGAACACAAAACTAGTAAAAACTTGCAAGTGAGTAGTTCTTTCACCGTTTTGACATTCTGTTCAGTTTTAAACTCTTTGCTTTACACGCAAGCACTTACACAGTCTGGTACATCATTAATATTTTGATTTCCACTCATTTTACTTTTGTTTAAGCTTAACCATTTCAACAAATGGCGGCTTTTGACATTTATTCTTCTTCTTCCGCTAGCTAATTTCTGCTAGTAAAAATTTCACTAGCAAGAATTTGCTCTCTATTTAATGCTGTATTGGAAATTTGTTGGGTTATTATACACTTTTCCAGTAAACATTTGGAGGTTCCAGTACTGACTATTTGTTACTATACACACCTAATATAAACAACGAGTTGTGAGCACTTCAAATTGCATGCATGTTGTTTTAGTAATTTACACTGAGAGAAGAGTTCAGTTACGTAAGTATGTTTCTCTAAAAACATGATTTGGTTATAGCTACCAAATCTTGTGTTGAAAGAAAAATATTTAGCAGATTTGTCTTATAAGTTTAAGTTTGACAACAGTAGCCAGAAAGTTTTATTTAAAAAACGGCAAAAAATATTGAAGACTGTTGTAAAATTTTAGCTTATAAAACAAATAGGATAACTTTTGAATTACATATGTAATACCTTACAATATTTACAATTTACAAGACCAAATATAAAATGTTCGAACCAAAACTTATTGTGCGAATATATGACCGCCTAACTAATGTTTCAAGTAAATGCACTTGCAGTGCGCAAAAACAATACAGAAGGGCCAAACCGAGCAAACGAATGGCCGCACAAAAGGTATATGACAAAAATCCAAGCGACCGGGCTGTCTCAGTAGATGGCACTACTAATTCACAAAAGAAATGTGCAAGTACATATCGATGGCTGAGTGGAAGATCGACCTATCTCGGCAGTCAGTTCGAAAACGACCTATCTCAGAAAACTTTTCAAGAGCGCCCTACTTGATTTGATTGAAGAACGCCCCACATCAGGATTTTATTGGAAAACCCCCAATCTCAGAATTTCGTTGAAAACGCCCTATATTAGAATTCGGTTCAAAAACGACCTACCTCAAACGAAAATACATTGAAAATGTGCTGAGATAGGGCATTTTTGCATCGGCAGTTGAGATAGGGCGTTTCTGAGCCGAATTCTGCAAGCTTTGTCATGCAGAAAATCGAATTTTTATGCACGCACATTGTATATGCTCTCGATTAGCGGAACATTAAAGAACACAAACAAAACAACCTACTGCTAGGTGGAATGCCGTTAACCCACTGAGGGCTTGTGTGCCTCACCATCGTAATTACAATTATTCATCAAAATAATAAATGTCATTTAGACAGACTGCAGTTAGCAATTTTTATGGAATTAGTGATTGCAATCAAAAATTAATTACAATCAAAAACTTATTGCAATCAATTTCTTCTAAATCATTGCAAATTTCAATTTTTGCAATCAAAATATAAGCAATCAATGTTAATTGCAATTAAACTAGATTGCAATATTACGTAAAATATGCGATTGCAATCCAATTTGATTGCAATTTTTTACAGCCCTGGCTGAAAATAATAACGGCATGGAAGTCTAGCTCTGTTATTGAAGAAAGGAAACAAATAAGAAAAAGAGCTCCACAAAAAGTTGATTACAAAAAGAAATCTTAAGCGGAGAACACACGATTTGAGATATGTGCATTTTGACAGTTATGGAGTGTGGTTATTTGCGTATATTTAATACTTGGCAGTAACCTATCTGCGCAATGTGCTTAGATTCAGCAATCAAAGGGAGATAGCTTTGAGCCAAATGCACGCTTTGTATTAGTATATGTGAAAATATGTGGCAAATACATTCAAGCGAAATTGACGTAACCTCAGTAGCGCTTGAAAACAAGTTTTAAAGGAATTATTTTTCTCTGGGGTGGTTATGCCCCTTAGTTGACGATGTTTGCTTATAAAAACTGAAACTTTATGATGGAAGTGTTAAAATATTATTTTAAAGCTACCTGGAAATTAAAAAAGCCGATTTGAAAATTTTTAAAATGATTGCCAATTTATTATTTTAGAATACTTAACTCAAACATATATCTCCATTTTTCACTGAGTAGAGAGTTACTCACTATCCAGTTAAAAAGGAATACATAACTATATTAACTCACTCAAAATTGTAGTGATCTTTATATAATATTCGCAATGTTCATTTGAAATATTTTTGCTAGTTAATTTTTTTTTTTATAAAAGTAGAGCTCATTATCTAACAAAAACTAACCAAACTTTGTGAAAAAAATGAAAAAAAAATTAAGAAAGTATTAAAATTGCAAGCTTGTTAGTTAAAATTTCTGCAAATTATCTGCATACCAAAATACGCATGTAAAGCTATTTTATTTAATAAATATCTTTTTTCGCATAAAAAGCATCAGTGCGACATTTCTATAATTTACTTTGTTACAAAATTCATGAAGTTAAATGTAAATTAAAAATTCCCTGTAATTTTCCGCCACTGCGATTTGTTTTGAATTCAAGTGTAATTTTGTACATACGATTACTCGGGTTTCCTTTTCTTTTTTTATACATCTGTACTGTAATGTTTTCTGACTGCACTTGTAGATACTGCCAATATAGAAGTATTACATATATGGTGATTTGTAAATTTTTTACTGAGCTGAACTCATTCTCGATAAAAATTTCAAAACAACACCACTCTATGGTCGGTCATACCTGGTAATCGTTAACTTATGACCTAAAAAATTAAATTGAACTTACTTAGTTCATACGGATTACCTTCATAGACAAAAGTATCGATATGAGTAGGTATCGATACTTTAGATCCGATATTTTTCAGTTATCGATATATTCTTTCCATACTACTTCCAAGTAAAAGTATCGATACCTGCATGGTATCGTTTCATCCTACGGAGTAGTAGTGCACACCTCTAACCAATAAGCCACAGCTGCCGAAAAAATTGGAACTCTTGCAGTTTAAAAATTTGAAAACAATAGGTGCGTTCGACAAGTCAAAAATTTGTAATAGTTTTTCCAAATTTTTACTGGATGGCGTTCAATGACGACAAAAAATTATCCAACACACAAAAATTGAGAGAGCACGCGTTCATTTTGATGCAAGGGAAGCGTTCATTTTGTACTGGCATAATTTTAGTCAGCAAAAGTTATCCAACACGAAAACATATGATCACAAAACATATGGTTGCAATTTTTGNTGACGACAAAAAATTATCCAACACACAAAAATTGAGAGAGCACGCGTTCATTTTGATGCAAGGGAAGCGTTCATTTTGTACTGGCATAATTTTAGTCAGCAAAAGTTATCCAACACGAAAACATATGATCACAAAACATATGGTTGCAATTTTTGTAAACAAACAAAATTGCATTTTCCGGGTTTTGGTATTTATATGCTTTAGGCTGCCTGCTTTGTTACTTTATGATAGCGCCAACTAGTTTTTACTTCTAGAAATGTTCCTGGCGAACATTGAACGTTCACTTTCCTTTTTTCTCTATGGAGGTAACATGAATTTCAGTTTGTTTACAAATAAAACATAAACAAAGTCAGCTGGTGTGTCTTCTTCTTCCGGTTTTTGCAAGTAATGGCTAATTTCCTGTTCGTTTACTTTTTTGCTTTTTCATCTCTTTGGGAAAGAATTTTCGCTTACTCTCTTGATTTTGATTGTTGGCTGGTGTTGGCTAATTTTGTTATCGAACGCAACTTATATTGTATGATTTCAGTGATGCACAATCCGTATTCGTTGACCTGCAGATCTGTTAAAAAAAAGTAATTCTAACTAGTTTTAATACATTCAAGAAACAATTAAGAATGATTTTTTTCTTTTTGTATCAGGGTACGAAAATAAACTATATTGTATATTACTATTTCGTTTCGTTTATTACTTCAACAGTTCGGTACAATACAGAAGCAAAACGGCTGAGTTCACTGTGGCGATATGTAATACACTACAGTCGTTTAGTAGTTACAGACGAAACAACAAACGAAATGAATCGTGCAGAGAAAAAGATATGTGCATACACAAACTAAACACAAAACCAACGACTGGAACGGATAAAAAAAAAATAAAAAAATGTTTTTTATTTGAATTTAAATGAAAATTGACAGAAAGGAAAAATATTTTTCACGTAATTGAAACCAGTGGGGCTATTCTTAAACAAGTTAGCGACAAATATCGTATCGCTATCTCAACCTTGCAGCATTCTTAACATACGTTGGCCACTTGCGATAGCGATCCGAAAATAGTCGCTAACCCATTTGAGAATAGCCCCACAGGGCTGCACATTAACGTTAATTTTATCAGTAAACGAAAATACAAAATCGTTTTTGCTTTTTACATCGATAATGTTAACATTATATGTTTACCAAAAAAATTTCGTTTTTTTAATTATCAGAAAAATATGTTAACAGCAATTTTGTTTCGTTCATTATCAAAAAAAGGTAATTATCTAGTTGGGCTTTCAACCCCCAAAAATTTTTGTTAATAACTTTTGATCGGGTAAAAAAAAGTAAATTTCCGCTTTCGGATTCTTGTTATTGGGGGCCAGACGCGTCTAATGGTACCCCCCTTCCAAAGTTTTGACCAGTTTTGGGGGTTGAAAGCCCACCTAGATAATTACCCAAAAAATATCAAAAAATAAAAATTGTTTCTGCAGCAAACCAAAAAATTTAATAAACAGACAAATTTTATTATTTGAAGGAATTGCGGGAACAATGGGTCGTAGAAAAGTAGTAGTAGAGTCAATTGTAGTTATAAGATGTGCTGCGCACACCATCCAGAAACATAAACGATGTCTTTAAAATGAAGAAACTAAAAACTGTTTTAGAGAATACCGCAATGTAGTGAGAAAGCTGCGGACGCCAGCAATGTACAGACTGTTATCCTCACAAAATTTATTGCCTCCATATCTGATTGTCCAACTCATCTCCGAATTGATGCATTTTTAAACTTTTGCATACATATATATAACGTAATCGATCGCACAATTGTCACAAACGATAAGTAAAGGATTCTCGTTGGGGAAAATGACAGTGAATCTTACAATTTGTTTCTGACTACATATGTGAAAAACTGCACAAAACCACAAATGATATGATGATCGATGAGCATATGGGAATTGTTTATTTTCGTAGTCTGCTTTGTATCAAAAAACGTATCTTAAGTTTTCTAATTGTTTCTTTTAAAATTCCATTAGGCTGCAATAGAATATATGTCCGTAATTTCCGACAAAGTTTTTTAAATATTTGATGTAGTTATTTAATGTACAGAACCCTTCCATAAGCATGCGTGATTAACAGCCACACTCAGAGTCGTTTAAAAATTACTTAATATCGTGTTCTGACCGACATCGACAACATGTTTTCGTTGGTAAAACTGGATTTCGACCTAAAACTTGTGTTTTCGTCCATGTAAAATCTGTCAAACGAAAACCAGTTTTCGCTGAAAACTACTTGAAAACTCACGTTCCACTCATTGCAATCGGTGTATTCACTAGTTTTTTTTCGATTATTTATTGAAGTGGAAGTCATATTTTATCATCTTTAATATGCCATTTCGAATTTATTGTTAATTGGCGGGCCAAAGTGAAAAAAGAATGAAAGTTAAAGATGGTTAATGAAAAGAAAATGAACGAAAAGTATTTCGGGTTTTGTTTTTGTGTAGCAAAACTGTAATCAAAGGATGTAAGAAATGTCAACGAAAACACTAACAACCGATGTGAACAGCCTTCAGTCCACATTCCCAAAACTCGTTTTCAAAGTGTTTTCGTTGTCGGTCAGAACATGGTATAAGATGTTCCTCAGTAACGATTTAAAAAAATTCCCTCAGAGTCAGTTAATGATTCATTAACAGCTTTTCATGAACGTTAAATTTAACCTCCTTGTTCTAGAACCCGAATTTTCGTAATTTCGTTTTTCGAAGACAGCTGAATGAAGGAAAACAAAGTGGAACGGAATTAAAAAAATACTCATGAAGCGCTTATTTATAGTAAAATTGTTTGATTTTACATATTTCGAAGGAAACGACGGATTCTATTGCATTTGCAACTATAGCAGCGGAGTAAGAGCACGCTATGGGTATGATTTGACAAAGATATGCGCAGCTGTCAGGCATAGTAACCATTGGCGCATCTATGTCAACTTCTGGTTGAATTGTTGAACAACAAGCCAGAAATCCTATGCTGAACTGGTTCTCAATCTAGTAAATGCAATAAAATCTTCTTTCAAGCCATTGAAAACATGCACTTTGTTAGGTCCACCACCCGTTGCACTTGCTTCTGCCTTCGGTCGCGCTTAGGGATTATAACCCTTACTAAGTAGAATTCTCCTTTCTGTGTCCACCTCGGTGAACGTAAGTTCCGCAGGGCTATCACTGCTGCTGCAGCCCGCTTCATACCGGCAGGGTGCATATCGGACCCACGTCCAAACTTCCCTGCCGAAGCGGCTGTCTTAGCAAATGAGCGTGATAGCCTTCGTCAGGCCGATCCCGGAGATCCCCGTATCAGGGATCTCAACGCGGAGATTCGGCAACTTGTAAACGTACATAAGCGGAAGAAGTGGGAGGAGCATCTGAAGACTTGCAACTTCACCTCTGGTGTGAGCAAGCTTTGGTCAACCGTGAGGTCATTGTCTAATCCGACGAAGCACGACGACAGAGTCGAAATTTCCTTCGGCGACCATGCTTCGTCGGACCCGGAGCGATGCGCGAGCTATTTTAGCCGGCAGTTCATACTGCATCCTCCGGTGGACAAAGCCAAGCGTCGAGTGACCAGAAGGCTGCACAAACTGCCAACAAATTGTGCCCCCCTTGCTTTCACTTGCGGTGAAGTTCAGGTGGCCATCGGGAAGGCGAAAGCCTCCAAAGCCATGGGTCCCGACGGCATATGCATGCTGATGGTGAAAAATTTGGGTCCTGCGGGGGTAGCGCACCTAACGGAGGCCACTCTCATCATCCCAGACATCTGGAAGGTGGGGAGAGTGGTCCCACTGCTCAAACCGGGGAAACC
>NW_016157834.1:172507-173948 GCF_001687245.7 Rhagoletis zephyria | reverse complement strand
TCAGTCTCGAGTTATGTAGACTCTAGACCTGTGAATGCCGTTCTAGGCACACCACCCCCGGACATTGACGAGACGGAGCTTCATCTGCCTCGGGAGACGCGCACCACACTTGCACAACTTCGCTCCGGCTACTGCAGCAGGTTAAACTCCTACCTGAGTAGGCTGAATGAGGATGTGCCTAATGAATGTCCGGCATGCGGAGAGACCCCACATGACTCGAAACATCTCTTCGCATGCCCGGCAAACCCGACATCCCTAACGACCTTGTCCTTATGGGCAAACCCCGCAGAAGCTGCACGCTTCCTAGGGTTGCCGTTAGTGGAACTTGACGGCAACGACTGAGATACCAACCGATCTGGGCGGGGTTGTTGTAGCCGCTACAACAACAACAACAGGGGCTTCCGCATGTCAAAGGTATACAACATTTCTTGTGCATATTACTCCGGCTACGCCATCCACAGTATTTTGAAACAGAACTCACATCGAAATTTGCAAAAAAATGCATAAAGCAAACCCAATTTATTAATAAGCTAGTGGTAGGAAATTTTAAACATTTATTTTAAGTAACAGTTTAATCCTTTCATTACCCGTGTGTATTAAAGTTTTTGCATTCGGGTTATGCGTTTGGACACAACAACCGAAAATCATTGTACAAATAACTAAACCGGACCCAAGTTTCTTGATAAGGGGCAACAAAGATATTTTTTTTCTCGTTTATATAAAGCAGTGGATAAAAATATACGTATATACCAAAGGCAATTTATTTGTTTAATTGAATACCACTAATATTTCCTGCAAACACACATCGATTTACATCTTTTATCTCTCCGAAACGGAATTGTTTTCGTACCAAATTACGCAAAAAAGCTTACTCGTACGTACTAGGCACGCCATTGTTACGAATTTCGAAAGAAAGCGCCAACGCGCTCTTACTCCGCTGCTATAATTGCAAATGCAATAGAATCCACCGTTTCTGCAAAATATGTAAAATCAAACAATTTTACTATAAACAAGTACTTCATGAGTGTTTTTTTAATTCCTTTCCACTTTGTTTTCCTTCATTCAGCTATCTTCGAAAAACAACTGATAGCTGGCAATGCTGCACATGTTTCCGCAAGGGTTGCATCATGTGTAATTACGAAAATTCGGGTTCTAGAATAAGCGGGTTAATAGATGAAATTCCAGAAAGAAAGAAATGTGCGATATACATACACATGTACATATTTTCTAATATACAAAATACATATGTATTTTTTAATTTTTTTAACGAGCTTTATTTTTTTATTTTTTATAACCAACTGCTAAGTTTAGTTATCTTTATCTTTATCTTTATCTTTATCTTTATCTTTATCTTTATCTTTATCTTTATCTTTATCTTTATCTTTATCTTTATCTTTATCTTTATCTCTTTATCTTTATCTTCATCTTCATCTTTATCTTT
>NW_016157834.1:164808-167398 GCF_001687245.7 Rhagoletis zephyria | reverse complement strand
TTTATCTTTATCTTTATCTTTATCTTTATCTTTATCTTATCTTTATCTTTATCTTTATCTTTATCTTTATCTTTATCTTTATCTTTATCTTTATCATTATCATTATCATTATCTTTATCTTTATCTTAAACTAAGTCTATAATCATATCTAGGGCAGTCAACGTTAACCATGTGAACTATAGGTTAAAAATCAGGAATGAATTAATAGAAGTAAAAATCATTAAGTATCTAGGTATAATCATCGACAATAAGTAAAAATGTGAGGAGCACATTGAGTACACAGTAAATAAAATTGCGAAAAAATTGGTCTTATGAAAAGATCGTGTAAGTATATAAGATGGATGTTAAAAACCCTAGTCTACAGATCCATAATTGAACCGCACTTCATATATTACCCAACGATCTTTTTCATAGCACACATGTTTCACGTGTCTTTTGTTGTTGCCACTTAAATGCAAACACTTGAGATTTAAATGTTGATTTCCCAAATTTAATTGTATTTATAAATTAGTATATAAAGACTAGCAGACCCGGCGAACTTCGTCCCGTCCAAAATTAATTTTTTGTATTGAAACATTTTGGTCTAACATTTTCACCAACGATCATGAGTTCACGATCATGATTTTCAGTGAAGCATTTATCTTCTAATATTACGGTTTGGTGGTTGTCAGAAGGCATATTTGCCGTTTTAAATAATCTAGCAAAAGTGTATATGCATACAAACCCTGCAGGGAAACCGCGGACTAGTGAATCAAATTTCTAGTTCCGTACTAGGTCTTTATCGCCAAAAAGGCACTAGTCCGATATGAACTAGATCCCCACCAGTCCAAAGTCGGCGAAAAGTGGTACTTTTAAAATACCATTTTTTTTAGTTTTTTTTCACTAGAAATGGATATCAAAAGTGACGAATTTAGAAATGGTTCGGAACTATAGAAAAAGGGATGCAGAACGAACTAGATCTTATTTGTCGAATTTAGAACCAGTTCGGAACTATCGAAAAAGGGATGCAGCGGGGGGCCTGTTTACTTTGCATAGGTATGTGTTCGGCGGCTTTTTCGTTCAAATACGCTTCTATTCTGCGCTTCGCAGAAGCTTTTTCATAGCTTGGTAATACAAAACCAAAATTTGTGTTAACATTTCAACATCTTGGGACCGTCTGGAATCTAAGAAATAACAGCGAGCACGTCTGAAAACTCAGCTACAGCTAAATGTATGTAAATGTACATTTCTTACAATCATTCAAACAAATTTAATTTCAAATTGAAAATACATTTCTTCCAAAATAACTTAAAATCGCACACACGGAAGAACCAAAAAGATTAAAAAATCATGATACTTTTTTCTTTCGTTCGTCGATTTCAGAACTGGTTCGGAACTATAGAATTTAGGACTAGTTCGGAACTATCGAAAAAGGGATGCAGCGGGCGGCAATTGACACTTCCTAGGACATCGCCATGTTAAATTCGCCAGTTGCTTGCATGCAAAAGAGATTTATCGCGAACCAGTACTGGGTCTAAATGTACTAGAAGCGCACCTGTTCAGAACTAGAGATTTTCCCCACAGGGAAGATACGTCATAGTTGCATTACTTTTGGAAGGCACCACAACTCCTTTTCAAATAGCTCCAGTTTTCTCTAAGAGTACGGGATTGATTTTATATGTACATATCCATGCCACGCCCCTTTTTCCAATAGCTCCAATTTTTCTACATGACTATGCGATTGATTTCATATATCTCCATACCATGTTCGAGTACTCTACCATGAACACTTCCGGAGATACATATGCAGTATGAAAAATTCGGTTTGTATGGGAAGTGCCACGCTCCGTTTTCCAATAGCCCCAATTTTTATTAATGACTATGCGATTGATTTATACATCTTGTACATACCAAGTTCCAGTACTCTACCATGAACACTTGCAGAGATATGCAGTGTTTTTTATTTATTTTTTCTGGGATGACGCCCGTGAAGAGGGAACTCTCATGAGTACTACTATACCGGAATGGTAGTATGCACGACTTGCAGCCTCACAGCTACACCTGCGTACTAAAACCTCTCCACTAACCAGTCTCCCCGCGGCACTGCCATTTAAGGTATTACCTCACGGGGCTGGTTGGCCAGCAGGCTCGCTACGTTATTTAACCGGTTCTAGCTTGTTCAGATCGCCTTACATCTTTAAGAATTCCAGAGATATGTGCGCACATTTTATGCCAGTTCTCTGCTGATTCTAACATGTAGTCTACAATGTTGCTACCCTGTTGTATATTTCGGGTTTCAGGGGCATAGCGAGGGCAAAAGAATACTATGTGTTCCGCGTTTTCAGCAAGGCCTGTGCAAGTCGGACAGTGTGGGGAATCTCCATGCCCAAATCTTTTTAGATACTCTCGGTAGGTGCCATGTCCCGAAAGAAACTGTGTCAAGTAGTAGTTTAAATCTCCGTGGGCTCTTTCCAGCCAGTTTTTAATGCATGGAAAAAGCTTATGAGTCCACCTACCCTTTTCCGATTCATCCCAACGCTTTTGCCAGATCTCCATAGAGCGACATCTTTCCTGCTCTATCACTTCTTTTCGGTTTAAACTGGTACTTCCC